>NW_017672110.1:8458-11212 GCF_001879085.1 Nicotiana attenuata
ACATATCCAGCTCTCAAATCAATTCTGCAGGAATTGAGACAACAAATATGCACAAACACGAAGCATGAAATTTCCCATTAATCGGGCGCGCCGGGGGTAGGGGGTGGGGGTGGGGGGGTTTGTTGAGAATGGATATTCTTTCTATGATAGTTTTCACGCAAGTCAAAACAGTGATCTCAAAGGATCAAACACTAAATTTTTAATGTAAGATGACACGCTACTTCCCTGAGCATGCAGAGCTGATGTCTTCCATCAAGCCAGAAACAACTATAAAACCAGTAGCTACTTATCCGTAACACCTTGCATCAATCAATACAATTCCTCCAGTACCAAACCAAACTGGTACTCCCTTACATTATGGGACATCGAGTGTATGGGAAACTAGAAATTTCCAGCTTTAAAGTATCTGCTTTTCATATTTTAAGAAACATACAGACATCCGATGCAGTTTCTTAAATTTTCCGCAATCATATAATATTGTGGTTCAATGTTAGTAAAGCATCAGATGCTACGAGATGAGCAACTGTCCCTCATTACGTGTCTCCATATGATATCAAATATGTTAAGCCATCAGTTCTTTAGAACCCTAGGGAAATCCACTCTTTTTATAAGCACCATATACTTGTGCCAACAAAGATGAGAACTGAACAATTACACACGTAAGCAACCAATGACAGTAGTCCCAAATTAGACCACCGATTGTTCCTATTAACTATTTATAGACGGAAAAACATCTTTTTAGTTTCGGCAAAGGGTCAAAAATATCCCTCTACTATATGAAAAAGATCATATATAGCCTCCATTATGCTTTCGGTCTATTATAGCCTCTGAGGTTATAAAATTGGTGCAAAAATACCCCTCCTCCGTCATGGCCTTCCACAGGGCAGTATCAAACCTACGTGGCTTGACATTTTGATGAGGTGGATGCCACGCGACATACCACCTCACTACCCCAACCCCATTTTTGCCCCAGCTCTCATTTCTTCTTCCACCATCTCCCACCGTTCCTCCCACCCCAGCCCAAACCCACCCTGCCAGCTTCACCCAATTTTTTCGAGTTTTTTTGTTGTATTCCAAATTGTAGATACTGAAGCTGCAACAGTACTAATCAACCCACAATCAAGAACTCAATCCAAGGTAAAAATTCATTATCCACATTTACCTTAGTAATTATTGGACAAAACAGAGAAATCGGTAACATTCTTAACATAAGTATAAGGGCCTCTTTAGTCTTTACTATCGCTGACAAAGGAGATGCTAACAAGAGTTTCAAATTATCATTTGTAGAGTTCAAATAGTACAAGCACCAACTTGCATTTTCATGGGTTAGTAGTGTTACCAAATTGAATACACTTAAACAGATTATTATGGAATTTTCTTTTATAAAAATCTCTTTAATTATATTTAAAAAGAAAAAAGGAATCCGTTAGAACCACTGCTTTGGAATTGGGTGTGCTTGAAAAATATTTAGAACTGACATATGAAAGCTTAAGCCCTCCCAAAGTGCACATTCATGAATGAATTCTAGCACTTTAAATCACATTCTCGATTTAGGGTCACGGATGGGGAGGATAAAAATCGTGATGAAGATGATTATGGCGCTATCTCTTAAAGAAGAGTTGGGCTACTGTGATAAATGGAAGAAAATAATTTTGTTAATAGTGGTAAAACGGGGGATAAAAAAGATTGTGCTGAAGGTGATTGTTAATGGAGGTGGTGAGTGGAAAACATAGGGAAAAATGAAAGAATCAGAATCGTGGTTTGAAGGTCAAGAATGGTGACCAAATGATGGTGGAAAAATATTTGAGTGGTGAAGGAGCTGAGGTGGCGGCGACAGTGGTTAGGTGGGAGGGGGTGAAAGAAAAAAAATGAAAGGAGGGGCTAAAATGGGTTGGAGACTTGGAGTGCTGAGGTGGCATCCCACATTTGGTCCATCTCACCAAAATGTCATGCCAAGTAGGATGGTGCTGCCAGGGTGGAAAGCCCCAACGGAAGAGGGGTATTTTTGTACCCAGCTTTATAACGTCAAGGGCTATAATGATATAACGGAGGGTATAAATGATCATTTTCATATAGTAAAGGGGCATTTTTGACCCTTTTCCATTTTCGTTTTAAATGAGTAACCTACCAATGAGAAGTACAGAAGATATCTTTGTTCACATTATCTTCCTAATGGCTACTTAGATCCAAGAAACTTTTGTTATCATATATACTTGTGACTTGTGAGACCTTAATTATCATCCCATATATTTTTGACATTTTATGATTACATAAACGGAAAAGGGGTCAAATTATATATCCCTCTACTTTTAAATATTGTTTAGATTTACCCTCCGTTATACTATATGGTGGTTTGAGCCCCTACCATTATACTTTGCTTCAAAAATACCCCTCATTTGGACGAAATGCCACGTGGCAGCCCCTCATTAAACAACCCACTCCCAATTTAAAAAAACTAATCCAATACTGACCCGCCAAGTTAAGACCCGTAACCTAAAGGCAAAAAGAGAGACATAACTTAAAAATCTGGAAAACCAGCATTGTTCATCATCTTTATTGATATTTACTCAAAATTTCCAACCCAACTTCTTTGAATCTTCACCAAATTTGTTATAATTTGAGATTTAAGCTCCCCAAGAGATCCCTAACAAAACACAATAACACCAACTAGAAATAGTTCACATTTTCGAAAACTCAATTTTCGAGCTAAGCTTCAGAGCTTTCATCAATGGAGTTTTTAGCTCTTGCTTCACG
>NW_017672110.1:16771-26242 GCF_001879085.1 Nicotiana attenuata
CTCTTCTAGTTTTAGCTCTTTGCTACACAAAACACGAAAGAATGTGCATAGTTCAATTAAAATTGAACTTACTCTTTTATCTACTGATCTCCGCAAGGCAAGAGGAAGAAGTTCTTGCATTATAACATGACAATCGTGAGTTTTTAGCCCAGATAACTTTCGTTTGCGAACGCAACGTGAAATATTAGACGCATAGCCATCTCGAAACTTGGCATTTTGTAGTACTTCATAAAATAAGTCCTTTTCCTGCTGAGACATTGTGAAAAAAGTAGTAGGAAGATATGCTCTCCCACTAGCTCGATATTGAGGCCATAAGCTTGGTCTTATTTTCATCTCCTTCAAGTCCAATCGAGCTTCTAAGTTGTCTTTAGACTTTTTACCAAGATTCAATAGTGTATAAATTAAGTTATCGCACACATTCTTTTCTATGTGCATCACATCAAGATTATGGTGCACCAAGTTAAATTTCCAATAAGGAAGATCGAAAAAAATACTTCTCTTTTTCCATGTATTTTTCATCACCCCACTTACCCCTTCACTTGACTGGCCGAGAGTAAATTTTATATCTTTAACTTGATTCAGCACTACTGACCTAGATACTGGAGAAGGTGCAGGTCTTGTTTCTTTAGTCCCATCAAATAATTTCGCATCATTCCGATATTTGTGTCCCGACTTCAAGAAGCGTTGATGCCCCATGTAACAAAACTTTCTTCCATGTTTCAGCCTTCTAGATTGAGTGTTTATGTTACAAGAAGGGCATGCAAACTGACCATAAGTGCACCATCCAGAGAGAGTACCATATGCAGGAAAGTCATTTATAGTCCACATGAGAGCTGCTCGCATTTGAAAGATCTCCTTAGTAGAGGCATCGTATGTTTCTACCCCAACATCCCATAATTCATTTAACTCTTCTATTAGAGGTTGCAAAAATACATCGATATTATTGCCAGGCGCTTTGGGTCCAGGAATAAGTAAGGACAGAATGAAGAACTCTTGTTTCATGCACATCCATGGAGGAAGATTATATGGCATTAAAATCACTGGCCATGTACTATGAACAGTTCGCATTGTGCCAAATGGATTGAACCCATCAGAAGCTAGTCCTAGGCGCACATTACGAGGGTCTCCAGCAAATTCGGGATATTTACTATCAAATTTTTTCCAAGATTCAGAATCTGCAGGATGTCGTAGAACTCCATCTTTGTTGCACTCTTCTTGATGCCAATGCATTGCTTTAGAAGTTTCCGAAGACATAAACAGTCTTTGTAGCCTTGGTTTTAAAGGAAAATACCTTAGGACCTTGGCTGGGATTTTTCTAGCATCATTTTTCCATCTAGAAGCTCCACAAACATTGCATTTATTGACATTCTTATTAGCAAACTCTTTCCTAAAAAGCATGCAATTATTGGGACAAGCATGAATTTTCTCATACTTTAAGCCCAAGCCTTCAACTATCTTTTTGGTCTCATAGAAAGAAGGAGGCAATTTTTCTCCTTCAGGCAGCGCATCCTTCAATAGTCCAAGCATCAAAAAGGACATTTGATGGAACCACATCCACCTCTCGATGTGGTTGATTTCCAGATGGATGTGCAGTATTTTCTTGTAAGTTATGCTCTATGCCACCTAATTCACTAACGTCAGTATCCATGAACTGTGTAACACCTGCAAATGCATCATGTATCATTCCTCTCATATCATCGCCCCTTTGAGTTGACTGACTGCGATTATTTGCTTCAGCATTGTTTGATCCCTTTAGAGACTCACCATGACAAAACCAAGTATCATAGGATGGTATAATACCATTAACCACAAGATGATCATATGCTGTAGCCCGATTACTTGATGGATAAGCACACACTCCGTACAAGGACATGCAATTTTTTCTCCATCTTGTTTTTCAGAAAAGGCATGATATAAAACATCCTCTACTCCATCTAAATATTCTTTACTAACTCTTTCACAATACATCCATCTTTTATTTGTAGCATTATCCATGACGTTCAAGATAGTCTTTTCTTTTCTATAATTACTGAAAGAGCTAAAAATGCGTTAGTAAAAAGGTGGAATTAATGAAAAATGTAGTTAAAATAAAATAATCATCCTATTAGCAGGTTATTCCATGGATCAAAAATATCATTTTAATAATTAAAACTATTAAACGAAAATTTATTTAAAACAAGTTGAACTATGTAAATGGTGTAATTTTCCAGCCAAGAGGTGTCAATTAACTCCCTCTGGAGAAAGATAGCTCCGCCCCTGAGTGGAAGCCTATTATGAAATACAATGTAGCATCAACCAGTCCAGCATATTATGAAATCTGCCCTACCATGTGCAAATTCATTCCATTACAACTCAAAGATACCTGGTATATTTTTCCTGTTTGGTTAGTCTTATAAATTTTTTTGACTGATTGATTGATAATTAATTAAAATAATCAATGCTTTTCAAGTACAAACACTTTGGTATTAGTAGCATAAAAAATACTAGTAGTACTAATTTTCTTGTATAAACCACAGACTTAATGAAGTGATTGAATCAGTTATCTTGAAATAATCTAAATCAAACAGACCTATATACTTTTCTGCGAACAAGCTGAAAAGGAGAGATCAAGAAGAGAGAAATTAACTATTTAGCATCCCTATTCAATTTGGTAGCTGAAACAATATTTGGGAGAAGCTCAAGAAAGGAAATCTAAGATGGAAAAAAACTCAAAGAATTACCAGCCATGTCTTTGAACTCGTAACAAAGAAACAAATGGACGATAGACAACAGTAACTAATCTCTAAATAACAAGAAATATCAGTGTATTGACTACGGAGGATTTGAAAATGATATGCATCGACAACAATGAAAATTTTTGAACAATGACAAGAATAACAGAAAATATACAAAGGAAAAAATGCAGTTGACTACTGTCATAGTAGAGGTGTATTCCACAGAGACGTCAAGGTAAGAAAATATAAAGATTTGACACCACAATGCATCGACGACAATGAAAATTGCACACAACATCTCGACTAGTGGTAGATTCAATGCATCGACGACACTTAGAAATTTCTGAATAATCACAAGAATAGCATAAACCAGAGGAACAAAATCAGAAAAACAGTCAAGGGACAGAGGAGGCACAAATTCGTACCTGGTTCAATGCAAATCCCAACAGTTGAAGGCACAAATTCGTACCTGATAAGCAGATTGATTTGCCAATAAATACAAGAAATTGAAGGAGAAGAATGAGTTCTGAAACAACAATCCAAAACTCAACTGTTAATCGCATCGGCTGGGTAAAAAGAGAAGATACCTCGGAAAGAATTATAGTTATCTGGGAAAAAGGCTGGCCGGCGACCTATATATATGTGCGATTTTGATAACAGAGTCTCGTCCGTATCCAGTTCAACGAAGGAATATGTTTTTCTTCCTTATCCAGTTCAATGAAGGAATATGTTTTCCTAATCTTTTGATTCGAGTCGATGAAGGAATAGGTTTCGGATGATTTTCTGATTGGAGGGAATTTTCGATCTATAGAGGGAAAGATTAATTATTTGGGCAGGGAGGGAAATTTAAAAAAAAATTAAGAAAAACCCTATGCGCGCTGAAAGTTTGCAGCATAAAAGGTTATTTTTAATTTCTAATGGCAATTAATTTTTATCGCCGATAAAAGGTTATTTTTTAGTGGCTAATGGTCATTTGCTGCATATATTTCAGCTTATAGAATATATTAGCGGCAATTGACTTATTGCCGCTAAATAATTACCGCCAAATGCCCTTTTTGTAGTAGTGGACCTGAGCTGATGCTTCAGTCAAGTCTTTTACCAATCCAATGGCTTCATCTTCATGCTCCTGTCTCTCCGAAAGAATGTTATTTTCATCAAATACTACATGCACACTTTCTTCTACAAAGTTCTTTTATTAAACACTTTATATGCTTTGCTATGTGAAGAATATCCCAAGAATACTCCCTCATCACTTCTGGGATCAAACTTTCCTAGGGACTCTTTTCTATTATTGTGCACATAGCACTTGCAACCAAATGCCCTAAGATGGGATATGTTTGGTTTTCTCCCTTTAAGTAACTCATAGGGAGTCTTCTCTACCAGAGGTCTGGTCATGCATCTTATTTATTATGTAACATGCAGTGTTCACAGCCTCTGCCCAGAAGCTGTGAGGCAATTTACTAGAAAGTAGCATGGTTCTAGCCATATCCTCAAGAGTTCTATTCTTTCTTTCAACTACTCCATTTTGTTGAGGGGTCCTAGGGGCATAGATGTTATGATCTATACCATTTTCATCACAGAACTCAGCAAACTTGGAATTTTCAAATTCAGTTCCATGACCAGACCTAATGGAGTCAAGTTGATTTCCTAATTATTTCTGAGTTTTTCTAACAAATGCAGAGAACATGTCAAATGCTTCATCTTTGGAAGTTAGAAATAGAACCCAGGTAAATCTAGAATAATCATCAACTAGCACCATTATATATTTCTTTCCACCTCTGCTCATGGTTCTCATTGGACCACATAGATCCATATGGACCAGTTCCAACGACTTGGTTGTACTTACCATTTTTTTGCTTTTGAAGGATGACCTTACCTGCTTCCCCCTTGCACATGCCTCACAAACTTTATCTTCCTTGAACTTGATATTAGGTAGCCCTATCACCAAGTCTTTAGAGACTAATTTGTTGAGCTGATTTAAACTTGCATGACCAAGTCTTTTGTGCCATAGAAGGGGATCATTAACCAACACACTTAAAAAAGTGAGTTCATTTTCTGAAAGAGTGGACAAATCTACAATGTAAATATTGTTAACTCTTTTTCCCTGCAAAACAATCTTGTCAGTGATAAGGTTAATCACAAAGCATTTGGTGGAGGTAAAAGCCACAAGGTTACCTCTGTCAACAATTGTGACACACTTATTAGGCTATATTTCAAGACATCTATCAGGTAGACATTCTCTATGGAATGAGAATCTGTTTTGCCTACCTTTCCAACCCCAATGATCTCACATTTCTTTCCATTACCAAAGGAGACATTACCTCCTTTTAAGTCCTCAAGTGAAAGGAATTGGTACTTGTCCCCAGTCATATGTTTTGAGCAGCCACTATCCATATACCATATTTGGCTCATCCCTTTCACTTGGACCTGCAAAAGGAAATCAGGGGTTAGTCTTAGGAACCCAAACTAGTTTGGGTCCCTTTCTATAAGCAAAAGGGTGAATCAAATTCCTTCTTGACCATCCACTCAGCTTACCTTTTTCTTGAACAAAGGCTTTGTTCTTTTGACTGGCCTTTACTTTTGCATTACATTCATTTTTGTAATGACCAATCTTGCCACAGTGTGTGCATATTTTGTTTTCAGGAAGTGTGAGGTACTTTCTTTTAGGGTCCCATTTTGGTGCTTGAGTCCCATAGCCAAGTCCTCTCTTGTTGCTACTGTGATGCTCTTGCAACCAAGAGAGTGCATCAGAAGCCTTGTTCCACTTGCAAGTTCTGTCTAGTTCATGTTTTACCTTTCCTAGATCTTCCTTTAAGACTTTGATGAATTCATCTTTCTTATACAATTAATCTTTCATTTTTCCCAAATTTTCTTCTAGAGTGAGGTATGCGTGATCAGCTTTCTTCTTTCCTGTTCCTAATTTCAGTTTTAAGCTTTCATACCTAAGTTCTAGGACACTGTTGTCAAGTTCAAGAACCTGGTTCTTCAACTTAGCATTTTTGTCACTCTCATTTGCCCTAGACTCTATACTTTTGCATTTTGCTTTTAGGATCACACATTCCCTAGACAGAACTTCCTTCTCATTGTTAATTATTTCAGACTCATCAATGAAGTCTAGTAATAGCTCAGCTAACTTTTCTTTAGACAAGAACTTGATCTTGTCTTTGAGATGAAAAATACTTACCTCTTGTTCATCATCTGATTCTCCGATAGCCATCAGTGCTTGCTCTTCTTCAGCTTCATCTTCTGAGTCTTCATCTGAGGTTTCTCCCCAAGCAGCAACCATAGCCTTGGTTGAACCTTTGTTTCTTTTTGGTTGAACCTGTTCCTTCTTCCTGTTCCTTCGTTCAGCTCTTTCTTTCTTCCACTCAATTTCCCATTGAGGGCAGTTCTTGATCATGTGATCAGTCTTACCACACTTGTAGCAACCCTCATTGGTCTGTTTCTCAGGAGCTCTTGTCTTGTTGAAGGTTGTACCTCTTGAAGAACCCTTTTCTCTCATCAGGTACTTTTTGAAATCTCTAGTGATCATAGCCATCTCATCATCTTCCAGATCTGAACCTTCAGCAATTCTGAGAGCTAAGCTTCTCTCCTTCTTGGGGGTATCCATCTTCATGGTTTGCCTTCTCATTTCATAAGCAGTCAGATTTCAATCAGTTCATCCAGTCTGAGAGTAGCAATATTTTTGGATTCCTGAATAGCAGTGATTTTGCTTTCCCATGTGACTGGCAGAACCCTTGTCAGAATTTTCTCAACCTTGTCTTCTTCAAGAATAACCCTTCCAAGAGACTTAAGTTCATTTGTCAGTGTAGTGAACCTAGTATACATCTCCCGGATAGTTTCTCCTTCCTTCATAGTAAAATTCTCATATTGAGAATACAACAGTGTTCCTCTTGATCTTTTCACTTGAGGTGTTCCTTCATGGACCACTTGCAAGGTGTCCCATATCTCCTTAGCACTAGTACAGCTTTGGATCCTACTGTACTCATCTGGACCTAGTCCACACACAAGCTATTTCTTGGCCTTAGCATTTTTCTCCCACTTCCTCAGGTCTTCAGCAGTACAGTCAGCCCTTGTCTTTGGCACATCAACTCCTTCAGCATTCTTCTTTGTGGTTGCTAGGGGACCATCAGTGACTATGTCCCAGAGTTCATAGTCTTCCCCTATGATGTGATCTCTCATCCCGTTCTTCCACCAAGAATAGTACTAACCATTAAAAAGTGGAGGCCTAGTAGTGGATTGCCCTTCCCAGTTCCCAGGTGGTGCACTCATGTTGATCTTCTCCTAAGGTGTTAGCCTCTTCAAGGATAACCTGCTCTGATACCAATTGATGTTCTAAACGTCAACCACACAAGGGGAGGGGGGTGATTTGTGTGGTACCCAATTTTCGCTCTAGAAGAACCTGGTTCTTCTAGGTATACTAACTACTGCTGTTTGCGGAATAATAAATACAAAAAATAAAGAACACAGAGATTTTTACGTGGAAAACACCTGGCTCAAAAGGTAAAAAAACCACAACCTACTTCTCAGTAGGATTTTCCCAAACTTCCACTAAAATCACTGAGCCAAAACAACATTTACAAAACTCTTGTAAACCTAAGGATTAAACCCTAATCCCATTGTGGCACACAGCCTCAACTGTTGCGACACCTTCAAGTTAGCCTATAACTTGAATACTCAAAGTACCTATTACAATTGCTTCTACAAAAGCTGGAAAGGTACAACTTTAAACCACCTACTACAATTGAACTAGAATAAGAATAAACACAATGGAATTGGTTCTTCTATCTTGTCCAAGTAGCTTCAGGAATGCACACTTGAATCTCACATAAATTGCTTGCAAAATTGCCTTGCTCTTTTGCTCTCAATTTAGTTTCACTTCTGCGTTTGTGCAATACCTGTAAAAGAGAACAATCACTGTTATTTTATGAGTTAGTAATCAGAGTTTGATTGAGACTCAATTGCTGATCTTCCATCGAAGTTGAGTCCTTGAACAATACAAACTCCAACCCTATCCTTTATCCGGATTGTGTCCTCTTCCCATGAGGATACTTTCTTTCCTCATCCAATATGCAACCTTTTCGATCAGTTCAGGAGATATTGCTGCTTTATCCTTGAGACTTATCTCCTTCACGTGTATCTCACATGTATAGGTTGATAAACACTGTGTCTCACATGATGGACTTGGTCCATGACTGAGTTCATTTGTCATTCTTCAAAACTTCACCTGAACTTGGGCCAACAGCCACTGAATCGGCCTTGGGCTTTTTGAACTTTAGCCTTTTTTGGCTTCGAGGACCCGGCCAGTGATTTCTTCTTTCTCTTTTTCTCCTTAGCAGGCTTTGAGGTATCTTCTTCCCCAGGTGGGGGTTCCCTCATCAAAACGGCATCTCCAAGGCCTGCGTAGGCACAAAGGATGAGAGTACTAGCGAGAGATATCTTCTCTAAGGAGCTCAACTATGAATAGAGATAAAAACTCACCATGATTTTTGGCCTCCCAACGGGTCTTAGCCAGATCGAGCCACACGCGCTTAGCATATGGGTAGATCGAATCAAGTCGTCGGACCCAGCCCGGGAGATTGTTGACAGCACCGGGGTACCACTCAATAGTTGTATCATCGAAAAAAGTTAATTCAAAGTCAAGAAAAGGTATCCGATCAGCGGAACATGTTTACTTACGATTTATATTCCATTGTTTGGGGAATGGCATTCTCCTTGCAGGGATCAAGTCCGAGGTCCTGACTCGGACTAAGCGGCGCATCCACCCTCGATCCTTGTCTTCATCGATGCTAGCAAAAAAGGCCTTTAGGGATCGACGTTTCAGCTTAATCAGGCCACCTCGATAAAGTCGGGGGCTATACAGTCTAATTAGATGGTCGAGGGTAAAAGGCATCCCCTCAACCATGTTTGAGAAATACCTAATCATATAAACAATGCGCCAGAATGATGGATAGAGTTGTCCAAGTGTCACCTGATATTGGCTGCAGAAATCGAGGATCGCTGGATCTATCGATGGTACAGAGGATTCTACCGGGCCTAAGGTGAAAGGATATGTGTATACACTGAGGAAACTGGCCTTGTGCTTGGTTATGTCTTCTCCTCGTGAAGGAATCTCTACTTGCACCGCCTTCCCCCAACGGCAGTCAGCCGTCACCTTCTCGATTTCAGTTATTAAACTGATATATCGAGATATGGGTTCGCATCGTACCGGAATAGAGGAGGGGTTTTTGACCTAAAAATCAGAAGATGTGTCGCAAGGCTCGGGAGTACACTCATCGATACTAGGCGGAACTACCGGTTTACCTTTGGTTGTTCGAGAGGACGGTGAAGCTTTTTCCTTTTGAGAAACAGTTTTAGAGGGTTGGTAGTAGGAAGTTGTCTTTCGGACTTGCCTTATTGAGGTCACGGTAATCTACGCACACTCTGGTCTTTCCATCCTTCTTTGGCACAGGCACAACATTGGCTAACCAGGTGGGATACTGCGTGACCTGGATGACCTTTGCCTCAAACTGCTTGGTGACCTCTTCTTTGATTTTCACACTAATGTCTGTTTTAAATTTCCTTAGCTTCTGCTTGACAGGAGGGTATGCTGGGTCAGTGGGCAATTTGTGGACCACCAAATCGGTGCTCAAACCCGGGCATGTTGTCATATGACCACGCAAAAACATCTTTGTACTCAAACAGTGCTTTAATTATCTCTTCTCTGAGCTGAGGTTCCAAATGGACACTTATTTCGTTTCCCTCACATCTCCTTATC
>NW_017672110.1:26262-63261 GCF_001879085.1 Nicotiana attenuata
ACGTTTCTAGCTTAATACAGGCCGACCTCCGAGTAAATACGGGGGCGTATACAGTCTAATTAGATGGTCGAGGGTAAAAGGGACGATACCCCTCCAACCAACTGTTTGTAGAAATACCTAAATCATATAAACAATAGCGCCAGAATGATGGATAGAGTTGTCCAAGTGTCACCTGATATTGGCTGCAGAAATCGAGGATCGCTGGATCTATCGATGGTACAGAGGATTCTACCGGGCCTAAGGTGAAAGGATATGTGTATACACTGAGGAAACTGGCCTTGTGCTTGGTTATGTCTTCTCCTCGTGAAGGAATCTCTACTTGCACCGCCTTCCCCCAACGGCAGTCAGCCGTCACCTTCTCGATTTCAGTTATTAAACTGATATATCGAGATATGGGTTCGCATCGTACCGGAATAGAGGAGGGGTTTTTGACCTAAAAATCAGAAGATGTGTCGCAAGGCTCGGGAGTACACTCATCGATACTAGGCGGAACTACCGGTTTACCTTTGGTTGTTCGAGAGGACGGTGAAGCTTTTTCCTTTTGAGAAACAGTTTTAGAGGTTTTTGCCATTTCAAAAGCGGAAGATCCGAGAAAATGGAAAATGTCGTTAGGAAAGAAAAGGGAGAGTTCAAAGAAAACGAAAGGGGCCAAATGAGATCTTGAAAGCACTAAGAGAGTAATATCGGCAAAGTTGTGGGGTTTTGTCTATTTATAAAGGTCGTTTGAACGTGCTGAGGAAGCCAAAAGACCGGTCGTCGGCCGTCTACAATTAATGCTTTTGGGAATCATGAAAAAAGCAACCCTTCAATCTCGTCAACCGCTTATGTCATGATGTTGACGTCAGGACCCAGGCATCGGGAACCAGTTTGTCGGAAATTATTAAAGAACAGTCTATAAGTCGGGTTCGGGCAAACGCTCTCTCAATTATTTTAAGCCCAAGGGCTACCCGAGTTCGAGCCAGTTCTCACTCAGGGATTATTAACAAAGCCTCAGGGCTATCTTCATCTCAAGTTCGAGCAAACGCTCTATCAATTATTTTAAGCCCAATTACGACTCGATTTCGAGCTAGTTCTCACTCGGGGACTATTAACAAAGCCTCAAGGCTATCTTCATATCAAGTTCGAGCAAATGCTCTCTCGATTATTTTAAGCCCAAGGGCTACCCGAGTTCGAGCCAGTTCTCACTCGGGGACTATTAACAAAGCCTCAGGGCTATCTTCATCTCAAGTTCGAGAAAACGCTCTCTCAATTATTTTAAGCCCAAGGGCTACCTGAGTTCGAGCCAGTCCTCACTCGGGGATTATTAATAGAGCCTCGGGGCTATGTTTATTTCAAGACCAAACAAACGTTCATTCGACTATTTAGCCCAAGGACTACCCGTGTTCGAGCAGGCTCTCACTCGGGGGCTATGTATAAAGCCTTAGGGCTATCTTTATTTTCAAGTTCAAACAAATTTTCACTCAATTCGGGGCTGCCCGAGTTCGAGCAAGCTCTCACTCGAGGACTATTTGCAAAGGCCTTAGGGCTATCTTTATTTTTATATGATCGAGCAAACGTTCACCCAACTGCTGAATTCGAAGGTTACTTGAGTTCGAGAGAATTCTCGCTTGAGGGCTACCAATAGAGCCTAAAAAGGCTAGCTGTATTTCGAGAATTGAGACATAGCACTCACCCAACTCGGACTCGGAAATCCCGATGACCTAAGTTCACATCAAATCAATCCGAGCTTAGTCCGAGGGATAGAAAAGGACTTTAAAAGCGTCATATTGATCAAATAAAAACCTAAGGGTTTATTATTATTATATTTCGGAACCGGTGCTCGGACCAATCATTAGAGTCGTACACTTGGATTTTTCACAAACGAAAGCAGAATGGAATTCAACACAAATCAAAGGCAAAATGAAGACATTCTTGTATTAACAAAAGATGCTTTACAAAGTCCACGAGGGGCCCATACACAGAAATAAAGAAGCAAAAAACAACAACCAAATGCCTATCTACTGTCGAGGGATTGTCCTCAAGGGCAACATCCTCGAGAACCCTTTTCTCGGGGACTCCATTTCGATCTTTAGAACGTCGTCTTTGAGAGCCTCCTCTGAAGCAGCGATAGATGAAAAAAAGGCTATAGCCTATCAAAGAGCAAAAGCTTTTTGATAAGCAAAGAAAATTGTGGCCTGGTGAAAAGCTTGGCGAGTACGGGTCTCGTCAGCACTGCTATTGTGAAGCCACTTCTTGAGACATTGCACCGGTGTGCGACGCAAAAATGAGTAGATAGTGCCACCTCATTCCATGGAAAGCAAAAGGAATGAAACGTCACACCGGGTTGAAGTTAACAGAGATGAGAAGCGGTTTACAGTCCACATATCCTCTGATACGGGAAGAATCCGATGCCCTCTTCTCATCGATTCGAGCCAACAACAACCACTCAACATAATTCCTCTTAGAAGGGAAAGGGCTTCGAAAAACAGCCATGGCATAACTGATAAGGTTGCTGCCTTATGATCTTGTGGTCACAGGTTTGAACCATAAGAATAAGAGACCAAAAGAGGATACAGAGGAAAGGAAGGACTAAAGATTGGTGAAGAAATAATGGATGGAGCTTAAGGTTCAGAAATCCCTTATTTATAGGGAAATGGCGATGAAACTGACGGCGCATTCAATGTTTTTGGGAAAACGGACCGGCAATGCATTTAATGTTTTTTGGAAAACGGACCGCCGGTGCATTCAATGCTTCTGGGGGAATGAACCGACGGGACGTTCATGATGTCATCACGAGAGGTTTGAGAAAATCGGGGTCAAGGTCGTTTCTTATCGTTTCACTCTAAGAAACGCGAGGACTATCTGTATACGGTCAAAATCAGGGAAGACCAATTTTGAGGTTTCTATGGCATTCCAAGTTCGACCACGATGAGATCGAAGCATAGCCTAAGGCTCGACCCTGAAGTGCTCGCCTCGAGAGGGTATATCGAAGGCTCATCATAGCGTACCTCGAGGCAACATGAAAATCGACGATCGTCATAGAAAGGCGGGAAAGCTCCCAAGGGTACGTGGTTGGAACTGACCAGGTCTGCAAGAATAGTACCAATCCGTACTAAGCCATTATACAGTTGTACCAATAGTCTTTTCCCGTCATTATTGGACATGTACTATGTTGGGATCCCCCTCCCTCCTATAAAAAGGGGACCCCTGCCATCTTGTAAGGGATCAGATTATTACACAACATATTGAATACAATACAACATTCTCTGCTCTTTGCTAACACAACTGTTCTTCACATTTATTGCTTATTCTTTCATTGTTCATTTATTGCTCATTATTAATCGCAAAAGGCCATCTTTGAGGCTTTCGTTATCATTATCTCTTCATCAATAGCTCATTACCAATTGCCCTAGATAGGCCTCGAAGCCTTTGTTCCAGCCAGCTCGAGGCTCGGTCTGTGATAGCTTTGGTTTGCATTTCTGATTCTCTTTACTTACACTTAGCATCTATTGCCTAACAACTAGTATTAAAATAAATCACGTATTTTTAGAACCACAAAATCAAATATAATTGTAGTTACCATTTTCAAGGTAAACATAGACATTATTATTGGCTAAAAGGTACCATCACTACTAGAAATTCGGCAAAAATCGACCAACTTTGGTCGGTAAAAAAATCGACCAAAGTTGGTCGGTTTTTCAAAATATTTTAATATTTAATTTTTTTTTACGAAACCGACCAACTTTGGTCGGTTTTCTTTGGCGCAAAAATGCGGGAAACTATTTTTGAGTCCCGCAAAATTTATTTTTCAAGAAACCGATCAACTTTGGTCGGTTTTTGCAATTAAAATAAATAAAAATTAATATTAAAAAAAATGACCAACTTTGGTCGGTAAATTCGGCCGGTCATTTTAAAAAACCGACCAACTTTGGTCGGTAATTTTATTTTTTAATAAAACCGACCAACTTTGGTCGGTTATTTTCGTGCGAAAATACAATTAAAGAGTATAAATAAATAAAAAGACAATCTTAAAACAAAACGCACCAATGGTCTAGTGGTAGAATAGTATCCTGCCACAGTACACATCCCGGTTCGATTCCCAGATGGTGAATCTTTTGATTACATAATTAAAATACCGATCAACTTTGGTCTGTTTTTTTTTTTTTTTGCAATATTTCTTTTTTGAATTTAATTTACCGACCAACGTTGGTCGGTAATTTCCGACCAACTTTGGTCGGTATACTAAAGCGACCAACAAAATACCGTCCAAGGGTATTTGGTCGGTAATTGGCTACTACCAACCAAAGTTGGTCGATTTTTTTGGTCATTAATTACCGGATTTATACTATCTCAAATAATAGAAGTTTTGTGGGTTTCTTTGCAATGTTGGGAACGTCTAGGAAGTAAAAGTTTCCTTTTTGAAGATAATGCATTTTCACTCTTTTCTACTTTTATGATTTGCAATATTGGAGGAGTTTTTGGAGGGTGGGGGAGGGTTGAAAAGCAGTGGCGTGCGTTAGGTATTTGGGTTAGAATTAGTTGAGTTAGAGTAATCATTGTTGGGGGAAAGTCGTAAGATTTGAGAACTCAGCCAACTGCCAAATTGGGCATTAATTTAATATGAGTAAAATGATGTTCATCATCCCATTAATCCCATGCGAGACTTGGTAGATTTGACAATTTCCTCCACGCAACATCCTAAACTAAAAGTTAGTTGTTTATCTCTTAGTATATATTTGTGGCCTTACTTTTTGGTAAAATCATTTAAAGTTGTGTTGGACAATTTTATAATATCATGTCACTATATCCTATCATATACAGAAAAGCTACATTGTATAACCTTCTTTTATACGGAAGAAAATTTAATTTTTTAAAAGTGCAACTTTTTAAATTACTTTTGTTTTAATGAAGTGTCAATTCTAATAAGAAAAAAAAGGAATTGAAAATTTGGGATGAGAGAATATTTTTATTGTCTTTACTTTCTGAATATTAATTTATAATGTTTGGATAATGTTTATAATAGTTGGGAATTTTTCTTTTGTCCTTTTTCTAACTTGTTATGCCAAAATATAAAAGAATTGGTCGTTAATTTTAGTAATAAAGAGAGAAGGCACCTTGTATTAAAAAGTTAACGTAGTAGTATTAATTTGTGTAAACAACAAAAGTTAAAGTGAAAAATGGAACTTAATGCGATGTATGACTAGTTTTTCACGTATGTTGTATGCTGTATGCATGTAAAATTTGAATCTCCAAATTTTCTTACCACAAAATGATAGACATCTTCTTATGGTGGAAATTGTTGTGATATTTCCAAAAATTGGACAAATGTTCTTCTATGTGGCAATTTTGCATGGAAAATTCAAGACAAGTGATATAACTTGTCATGCTCTAAGTTTCTCTTATAGCCTATAAATAGGCCTTCAAAATATCCATTAATCATCAATATCTTTTCCCTTGCCTTTTCGTTCCTCCTCAAGCTTCCTTTTCTTTCCTCCTTAAACTTTGGTAGTCTACTTTCTTTGTTCTCCTCTTTTTAAATAGTTGACTTTGTAATTTACTAATATTTTGCTGATTCTTGTATCCTCCCAAATAGAGGTAGGCTTGTTTAATCCTGGAGAGAGATTTCACACTGCTAAAATAGTTTCTTAGGACAGTGCCCAGCACGACTCAGGCCAATTCGTGTATCCGCTTACAAAGAATATTAAAATAGTGTTATTATTGAAATTTTTGCTCTCATTTCCTACAATCTAAGAAACTATCGCAAACAACACTAATGCTGAAAATACTACTGATACTACCAACACTGGCGCTACCTCCGCTGCCCCAGTTCCAGTTGCACTATCATATGCCAGGCCATTTCTTGATGTGTCAAATATCGAAATTTTCGCCAATGAAAACTTCAAGCATTGGCAAGAACGTATTTTCTCACTGCTTGATGTCCATGGTGTTGCACATGCACTGCTCCATCCACAACCTAGTCCAGACACTAATAATAAAATAGTAAAATCATGGCAACATGCCAACAAGGTATGTTGTCATACTATATTACAACTATTTCAAATGAACTGTTTGACGTGTATTGCAGTTATAAGGAAGCAAAAGTTATCTGGGAAGCCTTAATTAAAAAATTCACTGCCGAAGATGCTATAAAATAAAAATTTATGGTAGGAAAATTTTATCAACGGCAGATGAGAGATGATAAAGAGATGAACGTGCAAATCAAGGAATATCAAAAATTGCTAGAAGACTTGAAGGCCGATAGGATGTCATTACCAGAAAAGTTTGCTGCTGGAGTGCTGATTGAGAAGCTGTCTGACTCATGCAGTGACTACAAAAACAACTTAAAGCACAAATAGAAAAATTTCACATTGAGGAAATTGTGACCCACATCCTAATTGAAGATTCCAACAGAAAAGAATCTGCCAAAGCTAGGATGACAGCTCTTAAAGCAAATTTAATGCAAAGCAGCAACAACAACTGCAAAAGGTACGAGATAAGTCTCAAGGTTACAAGCCTAAAAATCCTAACCTTAAAAGAAAAAAAGGCTCTTGTTTTGTTTGTGGAAAACCAGGCCATCATGCCTCATAGTGCAGGTACAGAGCAGGAAATGACAAAGAAAAACTAATACTCCTAAGGCTAACTTAGCTGAAGAGGGTGATATTATTGCAGCTGTCATTTCTCAAGTAAACACGGTACCACATACAAAAGAATGAGTGGTAGACTCTGGGGCTACTCGGTACATTTGTGCAAATCGATAAGCATTTTCCTCTTACACTCCTGTAGAGGATGATAGAGAAGAGGTCTACCTTGGAGACTCAAGTACTACCAAAGTCTTGGGTAAGGGTAAAGTTCTCCTGAAACTCAATTCGGGAAAAACTTTAGCCCTTGTTGATGTACTACATGTTCCTACTATGAGGGCAAACTTGATCTCTGTATCCTTGTTGGGAAGAGCTGGAGTGAAAGCGTCATTTGAATCTGATAAGATCATAATGACCAAAAATAATGTGTTTGTGAGAAAAGGGCTATTGTAACCAAGGACCCTTTGTATTTAAAGTTTATGATGTTATCAATGAAAATGTAACTACTTTTGCTTATATGGTTGAGTCTATTTTTTTATGGCATGCTAGACTAGAACATGTTAGTGTCTCGTATATAAAGAAAATGCAGTCACTAGGGTTAATATCTGATTTAGACTCAGATAATATTGACAAATGTGAAATATGTGTCGAAGCTAAAGTACTAGAAAGACTTATTTTTCTGTAAATAGAGAAACTGAATTGTTATCCTTAATTCACACTGATTTAGGCGATTTAAAGCAGACTATGACTTAGAGGTGGTAAAAGATATTATGTGAGATTAATTGATGATTTTTCTAGATATACTAAGTTGTATTTGCTTAGAAATAAAGATGATGCATTTAATGATTTTATTTCTTATACAATTGATGCTGAAAATCAACTTAGTAGAAAAATCAAGAGAATTAGATTTGATAGAGGTTGAGAATATTTATCTTTAAATGATTTCCGTGAAAAAAAATAGAACTATTCATGAAGTAACTCCGCCCTAATCACCCTAGTCAAATGGAGTAGCTGAAAGAAAAAATAGAACATTGAAAGAGATGATGAACTCTATGTTAGTTAGTTCTAGTGCTCCTGATAATTTGTGGGGTGAAGCTATTTTATCTGCATGTCACTTACAAAATAGAATACCACATAGAAGAACTGGCAAAACTCCACATGAATTGTGGAGGGTTATAAACCTAACTTAAAATATTTAAAAGTGTGGGGGTGCCTTGCTAAAGTTCTTTTCCTGAACCTAAAAAGAGAAAAATAGGTTCTAAAATTATTGATTGCATGCTTATTGGATATGCTGAACATAATGCTTAATATAGATTTTTTGTTTTAAGATGTGATGTGCTTGATTGCAATACTATAATTGAGACAAAGAATGCTGAGTTCTTTGAATATATTTATCAATTGTCTGATAAAATTTATCATACACCTGTTAAAATAAATAATGAAATTACCTCTCACGAGGAATTGAGAAGGAGTAAAAGGCCTAGGAAAGAATATTTTTCTTATGGAGATGATTTTCAGACTTTTCTTGCCGATAATGAACCATCAAATTATTTTGAAGGTGTATCTTCTTCACAAGCTAATTATTGGAAAGAGGCAACAAAAATTGAAATTGATTCTATTATGAAAAATAATACATGAATTTTAACTGATTTACCTCATGGTGCAAAACCTATTGGTTGTAAATGGATTTTCAAAAAGAAATTTAATCTTGATGGATCTTTACATAAATATAAAGATCGGTTAGTAGCAAAGAAATTTCCTCAAAAACAAAATATAGATTATTTTGATACATTTGCACCAATGACTAGAATTTCTTCTATTCGAGTTTTAATTTCCTTAGCTACAATCCGTAAGTTTTTTATCCATCAAATGGATGTCAAAACAACTTTTTTAAATGGTGATTGTTGATACCCAATTTTTTCCTATATATTTTTAAATATGCAAAATACCTTCAAAATAGCATATATATGCATATATAAGCATGCCCAAGGTTTTTATTATTTTTTCCATAATTTTAAGGTTTTAAATTGATTTATTTTATCCCTTTTTATCCATAAAATCCCAATAATTATTTCCAAAAATTATTGTTTTGATAATTCATCTATTGGATTTCTATATTTATGCCAAAATATGGCTAAGGTAATTTTTATATATTTTTGCAATTACATTTAGTATTTTTAAAGTTAAATTGCACATAATTGCAATATTAGCCTTTTTAAAATTTAATTATATTTTATATGCATAAAATTGGATCCTGTATTTTTAAATTGCTAATTATGTATTCTAAATTATTTTAGCATTTTTAAATTATTTTCAGAAATTACCTACTATTTTTTACAAAATAAAAAAAGAGAAAACTGGCTATTTAAATAATAGCCCCATTTGTATTTCAATTATAACCAAATACACCCCTGACCCAATTAAAACCCCGACCCAATTAACCCAACCCACTTTAATAACCCGCCCAGCCTGGAACCAATCTTGGCCGTTGATCTTAAGAGATCAACGGTCCAAAACAAACCTTCCTTTTTTATCTAACCTAACCCCCGAAACCCTAAGTCATTTTCACCAAATAGCCGCCCTGAAAACCCCTTTCCTCTCCTATTCTCTCTGAGACCTAGACCAAACCCTAGCCGCCGCCACCCAAACCAGCCCTAATCCCTTCGATCCTCACTCGATCAATGGATTCCCATGGCTGTTTGAGACGTATACTTATCTCCTACGTATCCTGGTTGCTCGTTTATGTGATTTCACGGAAGGATCTCGAAGAGATCTAGTCTAGGTCTTGTTCAAAACTCTCCAAGAATCTATCCATGGTCTTTCATACCATTTTCCGACCATCCATGGTTGTTCGAGTAAGGTTCATGACTTTTTCGGCTAAAACCGGTAACATTCTAAGGTTTTCTCATCTTCTCTGGGTTCTCTGAAACCCTAACTCTTAAGATTTTCCACTTTTATTTAGATCTGTCTTAGATCTAGGTATATCCATGAGTTTTTAATCGATTTTTCTTCATCCCTACTATTTTTGTGAAAAACCCTAGTTTCACTATTATTCGAATCTTTTCAGATCTTTATAGATCTGTAGTTATTCAAGTATCATTGGGTGTTTTCCTTTAAAATCTCTTGGTTTGATTAATTGTTTCGACTTCGTTTACTCTTTTTGAAATTAGGGTTCATATCAATCTTTTCTTCAAAGATTTTTCTAACTTTTCGGTGTTTAAGCTAAGTATTCTTCACTATCTTGAATGATTCTCTTATATATGCGTGAATTCTTGATGCTTCTGCCTGTTGCACTGATTTTTTTCTTTCACATGTTCTCCGTTATTTGTTTATTTTTTCTGTCAACCCAATGTATTAACTGATTCTATGTGGGCTTTGAACAATCTTCCCTATTAAAAAATCAGTATTCTTCGGGATCCTTGCGTGATTAATTTCTATTAGGGTTTTGAGCAATCTTTCTTATTAAAATTAGTATTCTCCGAGATTTTTTACTGATTCGAATGACTGTCCTGTTAAAATCAGTGTGTGCTAGGATTTTACTTGTTTCCTTATTTGTGACCGTGATTGGTTATACTTGCCTTAATTAGTTATCAGTAGTTTGGGGACCTTACTGACTCCCTATATGGTATGGTTTTGATTTATTACCTTAATTGAACCCTGTTATGACTGTTAATTGACTATTCCCCAATTAAAGGGGTCTTTCCCGGACTTCTCTATAGAAATTGATTCTGTGATTGGTTGATTGATCCTTAATTGATTGAACTCTGATTCTCTTTACCTTATTAGTTCTACTCCTAAAGTGCTATATATACACTCTTGTTTTACCTCTCAAGACACGATCATAGTTCAGAACACACACACATACACTCAAACTCTCTCTTCTTTCTCTAGTACTTGTGTTACTGCTTGTCTAGCCGGCTGAAAGCCAAGGCTAGACTGTGGAACTTTACTCGCTTTACTTTTCTGCACTTTGCTTCCTTAACTGGTATGTTCCTAGTTCAATTCTGAAGCTCAACTCTATGTGCTCCCTTGTTTGCCAATCCCTGTCTCTTTATGCACTGACTTAATGGCCATGTTGTTTAATTGCACTTCTTGTTTACTGCTTTATTCAACATGCTTAAGTTCTGCCCTCTCTTGTTCAAATGTAATCAGCATGTCTACTTGAGTTCCTGTTTATGTCCCTCAACTAGTATGTCTCCTAATGTACTTGATTAACACTAAGTCATGACTAATTATGTGTAATAGACCCTTGCATGACTACTCCCATACCCTGTCCCTATGTCTTATTACTATTCTAATTTCAAGCATGATTCCCTTGTTAACTCTTTGAAGTAATTGCTTGTGTTCTAAAGGCCAATCAGTCCCTACTTGTTCTTTGTACTTGCTGGTCTATATGCATCTCTTCTCAGCCATGTTTATGTGTTTCTGATTTGGGTCCTCTATGTCCCCAACCCCTTATTTCCCTGCCTGTGAATGTTGGAATGATACTATTCTTTGGATTTGTTCTGTGTGTGCTGGTTTGTTCCAAATTGTTGTTGCTCTTATTCCCTCCTCCTTTCCCAAACTGTTCTTCCCTAAGCAACTCTTCTGTTAAACTTATTTCAAACATGCTGTTTCAAAACTGTTTTTCCAACTCAACTCTTTTAAATCTATGTCAAGCACTCTCACATATACTCTTAGACCACTAGGTTCGACCCCTTTTCTGTGAGCCTTGCCTTGGGACCCTTGAGCTCCCTCTGAACTTGGACACATAAAAGTTGGTCTTTCCACACTGCACTTACTCTGTGTTGGTTATGTAATCTGGGTGTGAGCCTGCCCGGGATCCCTTGAGGTCCTTAGGGTACTCTGACACACCCAGATGTGAGAAAGGCTATGGAACAATATTGGCACTTGGAATGATTTATTACATAACTCAGGGAGGAAGTCCTAATCAGGCTCCCTATAGTGTAACTTCTTATTTCATTTCTACTTATATAATTCATTTCAATGTTGGTCTATAATAACCTGTTGTAAACAAGCATTGGGGTGGCTAGTGAAAAAGGGGTGGGGTAAATATGCATGCTATAGTTGTTAAGGGTAGAAAATATGTTATTAGGGTTATATTCCTAATTGTGCAATAGAAACCATGTTTAGGGTTCATACATGCATTAGAAATCATGCTCTTAGGACCCATGTTTTCTTGCTTCAGCATCTCATCCATCACTAATCCATATTTTATGTCTATCACTTAGAAATCCTACTCCTAGGACAATAACAACATTGGCATAAAAGCTGTTACTCTCGTACTTTCAGAAGTCATATTTTAATAATTTTGCAACTCTTGTGCGCATTTAGAAATTATGCCTTAGGGATTCTGTTTTTTTAACAATCTTGCCATTTGCATGTGCATATTAGATATCATGTTCTAGGATCTTGTTTGCACTTTGTTTTAGACGCCTAGTTAATTAATGATTCATGAAAAGGTAATTAAAAAAAAATCTCACAATGTGATGCTTTCTGAATAAAGTTGGTAATAATCTCTGCATTCGTATCAACTAGAACAGCATGCTCTTAGGGTAAAATAATTTTCACACTGTTTAATAATTCTGAATAACTGCTGCACATTATTTTACGCCTAGGCAAGCCTTAGGTAATCAACTTTAAATAAAACCAGAATCATCTCTTTGATTAGTGTCTAATTATCAATTGTTAAAATCAGTAGGCAAGCCTGATTCGGACTTCTTTTCTGAGTCATGTGCTGTTATCACTTAGATACCTTGTTAGGATCCGAATTCAGACCTTAATTGTGTATGAGTCATGCTGTCTATGTGCATTACTTGCGGAGGTGTATCTGAGCCTCTATCTGTTTCTGTGTTTCCCCCCTTAAATGCAGTCTTATGTGTTCTTATTTGTCGCCTTAGTATTTTGCCTTTAAACCTGAGGGTCTGCCTAGAACCTCCTTCTTATAAGATAGGAGTCCTAAATTCCTCCGGGACTTATAGGAAGAGACGGGTAACAACATGCAATAGAGGTCGAGACCAACCTTCGCAGGGCGGGAAAGGATAGATATGGATATGATGATCGGTGCATTAATACCACGCGTAGCCCCTCTTTGAGCAGTGTCATAGCGGGTATTGCATTAATGTGATCCATATTATAAACAAACCTAGGACACCCCTTTATATTACAAATATGCTTAGATTGTAGTCCTTTTCAAAAATCTAGATTTTCATTAGTTGTTTTCTTACACTTGTGTGTTTAAACTTAAATCCCCTACTATTTGAGTCATACTTGTTTGTTTGCTACCTGTACAAATTCACAAAAACTGTCTGGCCGGGAACCATACTAGTGGATCCTAAGGGGTGCCTAACACCTTCCCCTTAGGATAATTACAAGCCCTTACCCTATCTCTGGTTATCAAACGTAGTTATAGAGGAACCCTATAGGTGCCCTAACGCACCTTAAATCATTAGGTGGCGACTCTTCAAAAAATGCAAACCCCTTTCCCAAAAGGAAAGAGTTGTCCTATACCAAGATGTCATAAACCCAATTCCGCGAGGAAAAAAAGGGGGCGCGATAGTGATTTGGAAGAAAAAATTTATATGGTGCAGTCTGAAGGATGTGTCATTCCTAGACAAGAAAACAAGGTTTGTAAATTAATTAAAACTCTTTATGGCCTTAAACAAGCTCCTAAGCAGTGGTATGAAAAATTTGAACAAGTCTTACTGAGAGACGGATTTTCTTCAGTTGAGGTGGATAAATATGTTTATAATAAAATGGTAGACAATAATTATGTGGTATTATGTCTATATGTTGATGATATGCTTATATTTGGTACAAGTTTAAATATTGTGAAAAGTACAAAATTATTTTTATTTGCTAATTTTGATATGAAAGATCTGGGTGAAGTAAATACAATATTGGGAGTTCAAGTTATAAGGAATGAAGATGGAACAATGATGTCACAAGAACATTTATGTTGAAAGAAGTCTTAAGAAGTTTGAATATTTTAATGTCACATCTGTAAGCACTCCTTTTGATGCTAAATCTCAGTTGAAAAAGAATAATGGTGACCCAGTTTCTCAGTCTAAATATGCGCAGATTATTGGGAGTCTGATGTATTTAATGAATTTTACAAGGCCTGATATAGCATATGATGTGTGTAGACCGAGTAGATATACTCATAATCCCAACAGAGAGCATTGATCTGCATTGGATAGACTAATGAAATATTTGAGAGGAACCATGAATTATGGTATCCTATATAGTGGATTTTCTTCTAGTTTAGAAAGGTACAGTGATGCAAACTGGATCTCTAATTCAGATGAAACAAAATTCATTAGTGGTTATGTATTCACCTTTAGTGGTGGTGCAATATCGTGGAAATCAGCTAAACAGACAATCATTGCTAGATCGACTATGGAATCAGAGTTTGTAGCTCTAGAGTTAACTGGTTCTGAGGCTGAGTAGCTAAGAAACTTCTTAGCTAATTTCCCTTCAATAAAGGACGTATTGCCTCCTATATTTATACATTGTGATTGCCAAGTGGCAATAGCTATATCAAAGAATAAATCTTATAATTGTAAAAGTAGACACATTGAATTGAGACATGATGTCATAAAGCAGCTGCTGAGAGATGGAATAATTTTCATTGATTATGTGAAGTCAGAAATTAATTTGGCTGATCCTCTGACTAAACCAGTGGGAAGAAAATTAATTCTTCAAACCTCAAAAGAGATAGGGTTAAGGCCGACATGTTTTCAGTAGAGATGGTAACCCTACTTATGTGATTGGAGATCCCATGAAATAGGTTCATATGGGTAATAACAAGTCGGTATTGGCACTGAACCACTAAAGGAGAGTGCTTCACTGCTACTAATTGAGAGGATGAGTTATAACTCTTAATGAAATACATAGTCCTTATGGATGGTGTATTTAAAAGCAGTATACACTTGATGAATTCACCTATATAAGAGTGGAGTGGGGCCACTCCTATGAGATTTTGGCCTAGTCTCTAGAGCTCTCTTGAATAACCACGCACGTGCATGGCCTAGTGGTGCAAAACCGCGTTGAACACCAAAATTGCAAGGGTCGAAATGTGATTGATAAAATCTTTGACTTACAATAAGAATTAGTGGTTCATAGAAATATTATATTTTACCAGTAATTCTGTGAGTTAAGTTTATTTGTCTAAGTTTGGTTCATAGTACAAAAGACACCAAACCTATTACATTTGGACCATGCAAAACCAGCAAATCTTACTCCTGTTTGTATGAATTTTTTGAATATATGTGGGGGAACTGTTGTGACATTTCATTGGACAAATGTCCTTCCATGTGGCAATCTTGCATGTGAAATTCAAGATAAGTGTTATACACTCGTCATGCTCTAAGCTTCTCTTATAGCCTATAAATAGGCCTTCAAAATAGCCATCAATAATCATCATCTTTTCCCTTGCCGTTTTGTTCCTCTTCAAGCTTCCTTTTCTTTCCTCCTTAAACTTTTGTAATCTACTTTCTTTGTCCCCCTCTTTTTAAATAGCTGGGCTGATTCCCGTATCCTCCCAAATAGAAGTAGGCTTGTTTAATCCTGGAGAGACATTTCACACTGCTGAAATAGTTTCTAGGACAATGGCCAACACGACTCATGCCAATTCGTGTATATGCTTACAAAGAATATTGAAACAGTGTTATTATTGAAATTTTTGCTCTCATTTCCTAGAGAAATTACTACTAAAATAGTTCACATTAACATTTCCAATTATTCACTGCCTATGCGTGTAGCAAATATGATAACTTGAGCAATTTAGACTTCTAGTTCTATCACAAGAAAAATTTAGACGTCTTTTTTCTTCTTATGTATTATCTTCTCTTTTGAAAAGGAGTGATCTTAGGAATAACAAAAAGAGAAGGCAAGAGGAGGATAAGACTATGCTGAACGCTAAGTTACTTGGAAAATTTCAAAGGTCCTTTAATAAGCAATTATGTTGCTTTTTTTTTTTATTTAAAAACTCCTCTTTCACAAATGGGTAGACAGAGAAAAATAAATTAAGAAAGGAGCTCAACATTCTTAAGATAAACTCAAACTCTTATTATACCTATCTCATTTGCACATTAAGTTTAATTTAAAATGTTAAAACTATGCTCCAAACTTCAAGATAAGTTTTAGACTTTTTCCCTGGCCTTTTAAACGGTAAGTTTAGCTTTTGATATGGCACTGAAATATCGAATCTTATCCACCAACTTTTACGAAGGTGTAATGAAAGACTCCCAAAATTTATATTGTACATAAGTTTTTATGAAAAATTGAAACTTCTTAGCTAAAACTTCGCAAAATGCTTTATTTTTCGGAAACGGCTTAAATGAGTGGTTATGGATGTTTGGATAATATTTGGGCGAAGTTAACAAAACTTAATATTTAAAATTGGAGTTGAAAAAAAAGGTATTTGGAAGTGGAAATTGTGTTTAGATTAAGAGCTTTATATTTCTTAAATTAACTTTTCAAGTTCAAATTTTCTATTTCAAGTTGAAGTTGAAATGAACAAAATTGTAAAACAAACACTGATTTGCAAAATTAATGAATCATTGATAAGATGTTAAATGTCACGACCCAAAATCCTTGACAGGTCGTGATGGCGTCGGACACCATTGTCAGGCAAGCCAACACCAATAATTAGTAAATTCTCATTTTTAATATTCCTGAAATCGTAAATTTCCTTCAATTAATAATAAATGATGAACTTCACAGAGTAAATAATAATATTTTTCGCAAATTTTGATACTGCGAAATCTCATAATTATCCCAGAACCCGGTGTCACAAGTGCATGAGCATTTACTAGAAAATAAAATAAAATACAATAATTGTCCAGAATACAAATTTGGACAGAAAAGGAAATACAAATACTCTGAAGGAGACTCTGGTGGATGCGGATCATCTCACAAGATGCAGCTCACCTAAGCCCTCGTATCAACCACGCTGCTGCGCTCACAAGGCCACTCGTCATACATGTGCCTGTATAATAAAATGTACTTCAAGTGTAGTATGAATATGAAAACAACACGTACCCAGTAAGTATCCAGCCTAACCTCGAAGAAGTACAGTAAAGAAGTAAATACATATGAAACAGAGTAAATATATGAAATAAACATGTATAAAATACGTGGTACAATTCCTCTCTTTACAATTTTACTCAAGCTCTCAACTAGCAAGTTTCCCTCCGTAACCGGAGCATATATATATATATATATATAGATATAGTGGATATCATCAAAGAGGTTCGTACATTAATACATATACTACGAAACGGGTAAAACCCTCGAAGTNCATAATTCATATCAGGGAAAAACCCTCAGATACACTAGCTTCTAGCCAAATGTTACGCACGATTCCATGAGAATAACATATAGGAAATGCCGAGGCGTACGGCCCGATACAACAGAATAGTAAATTGTGCACTACCGAGGGTCGAACGACGTGAACCATAGATGCATCTATTAACCCGCTGAGGTGAACATCCTGCTTCCATGAGAGTGTGGTACATAAATCTTGCCGAGGCGAACGGCCCGATCTCATAAGAGTAGTGTGTAACGACCCGGCCGATCGTTTCATGAGTTACCGCTCCGTTTTCTCCTTTTCTGCTTCTTAATGCTTTGTTCATCAGGGTTATATGGTATCGGGTTGGCTGGTTCGAATTCGGAATGGTTTTGGAAAGGTTTGAGACACTTAGTCTCTTAAGTTGGTTCTTTAGTTGGAAAAAGTCAACCGGAAGTTAACTTGCAACCAAACGATCTCGGAATTAAATTTTTATGGTTCAGATAGCTTCGGGAGGTGATTTGGGACTAAGGAGCGTGACCGGAATGTGTTTTGGAGGTCCGGAGTAGATTTAGGCTTGAATTGGCGAAATTGGAATTTTGGCGTTTTCCGATTGGTAGCGGAAATTTTGATATATGGGTCGGAATAGAATTTCAGAAATTGGAGTAGGTCCGTTGTGTCATTTGGGATGTGCGTGCAAAATTTCAGGCCATTCGTACAAGGTTTGATAGACTTTTTAATCAAAAGCGAAATTCGGAAGTTTTTAGAGTTCTTAGACTTGAATCCGTGGTTGATTCGATGTTGTTTTAGGTGTTTCGAAGATTGGTATAAGTTTGGATAGTGGAATATGACTTGTTCGTACTTTTGGTTGAGGTCCCAGGGGCCTCGGATTGATTTCGGATGGTTGACGGGAAGCTTGGAGTTGGAAATGTGCAGCTGAAGCTGCTGAAGTTCTGTCATAACCGCACCTGCGGCTTGGGGACCGCAGGTGCGGGCCCACAGAAGCACCAAGGGGGGATGCAGATGCGGAAATGGGCATGAGGAGCTGGAACCGCATATGCGCGTGTTGGAGCGCACCTGCGATAGCGCATGTGCGATATTTTGATCGCATGTGCGGTCTGGAGCGGTTAAGTGAATTCCGCAGATGCGCAGCTGGGACCGCAGGTGCGAGAATTTTGACCGCAAATGCGGCTTTGCCAGGGCAGAACATATAAATTAAGGCCTTCGCGATTTTGAGCTATTTTTCAACACTTTCATACGGGATAGAGCTTGGGAAAGCAAATTGAAGAAGGAATTCAAGGAGGTTTCGTGGAGGTAAGGTTTTTGGACCCTAAACTCGTTTTTATGGTGGTTTTTGACCGATTAAACTTGAAATCTATGGAATTTAGTAGCAAAAATTGGGGGTTTAGGGCTTGGGAATTGGAGAGCTAAATTTAGGGATTTGAGGGGTCATTTGTGGTTGATTTTGGTATATTTGGTATGTACGAACTCGTGGAAGGATAAGGATTTTATTGGTGTAATTTTTATCGGATTTCGAGACGTGGGCACGGGGGTTGGGTTTGGCCAATTTCGGGATTTGTGTTTGTAATTTGATTACTTTCACACGGGCTTCGTTCCCTTAGCATATTCTAATGTTATGATTCTGATTCTGGGTAGATTCGACGCGAGTTGAGGCCGAGTCGAGAGGCAAGGGTGTCGCAGAGTAGTATTTCATCCGGTTTGAGGTAAGTAACGATTGTACATCTAGACCTGAGGGTATGAAACCCCAGTATTTCGTATTGGTTTGATAAATGAGGTGACGCACATGCTAGGTGACGAGCGTGTGGGCGTGCACCGGTAGGGATTGTGACATGGTCCGTCCCATTGCGACTATTAAGCTGCGTATTTGATTTGAAATCTTATGATATTCCGAATTTTTGAGACTTATGCTACATTTTGGGCTAAATGCCATGTTTGGGGCCTTTGTGCCGATCTGTTTAGACCCTTAGGGGTATGTTTACTACTTTCCTCTTTGTGTTTGATTTGAAAGCATATCCTCAGCCATGTTTTACCTGCTTATTTGTTTAATCCGGTTTCATTGCTCTACCTACCTCTTAATAAATGAAAATTGTTTGGGCTGAGTTTCCCTGAATCTTCATTAAGGTGCCCGAGTGGCCGTGAGGTTAATGGCTGAGAGAGGTTGAGAACCCAAATGGTGAGGGTTATATATACATTATGGATCGGGCTGCACGCCACAGCGATATGTATTGGATCGGGTTGTGCATCGCAGCGATATGACGCTTGGGCTGTAGGAGCCCCTCCGGAGTCTATACAACCCCAGTGAGCGTAGTCGACTATATATATTGGATCGGGCTGCATGCTGCAGCGATTATTTTATATATATATATATATATATATATATATATATATATATATATATATATATATATATATATATATATATTGGAGCGGGTTGCACGCCGCAACGATTATTATTATTATTAATACTATGAGCTAATTATTGAGCCGGAGTACTGAGAGTGGGTACTGTGCGACGAGAGCTGAGTCACGAGTGACTGAGAGGCTTGCCCTAGGGGCTATACTTATGAGTGATATCTTGCCCGAGGGGCCTGTTTATGATATTTACTGTTTTCACTCTTCTTTTATACTAAGCCTCTACGGAAAATGTTGAATAAATGATTTCAAAGACTTGAATTAAACTGGAGATTTTACGAGTGAATTGACTATTTAACTGCAGATCTTTGACTTGATGTTTCTGTTGAGATTTCCTGATATATGATTTTAAATGCTCGTCACTGCACTCAGACTTTATGTACTTTAGTTACTTATTGAGTTAGCGTACTCACGTTACTCCCTGCACCTTGTGTGCAGATCCAGATGCTCGTGCTTCAGAGTGAGAGCTTCCAGCACTCTCATAGTATTTCCGGAGATCGCAAGGTAGCTGCACGGCGTTCGCAGCCCTGCTTTCCCCTTCCTATCTTAGTATTCTGTTATTTCAGACTTAAGATGTATTATTCAGTTAGTTTTTGGGTTGTATTTAGAGGCTCTTGACCAGTGACACCGGATTTGTTGGGTTGTGTTGGTATTTTGTACTAGCTTTCCACATATTCTGTTTTATTCATCAATTTCATATGGCAAATTTGAGACTTATTAAATACTTGCAAGATGATTTTTATAAGAGATTTCGTTGTGGTAAATGTTTGGTTGGCTTGCCTAGTACTGTGATAGGCTCCATTACGACCGGGGCATTTGGGGTTGTGACAAGTTGGTATCAGAGCTAGGTTACATAGGTCTCACTGGTCATGAGCCGATTTAGTAGAGTCTCGCGGATCGGTACGGAGACGTTTGTACTTATCCTCGGGAGGTTGCAGAACCTTTAGGAAAAACATCACATTCTTGAAATTCCTGTCGTGTGAATCTGTTATTCTAGTACTAAACTTCCGTTATTCTATTCTCTGTGGCCATTGGGGGTCTGGAGATCCGAGTAGATCTTTTGTTACTTTGTATGGTGGATTTCGATGTGATTTTGGGCATGGGTTGGTTATCCCCGTGCCGTGCAATTCTGGAGTGTCGTGCTAAGACAGTGACGTTGGCTATACCGGGTGTGCCACGGATTGAGTGGCGAGGTTCGACTGATTTTGTTTCCAGTAGGGTGATATCATTTCTGAAGGCCCAGCCGATGGTTGGGAAAGGTTGTCTTTCATACCTAGCATTTGTGAGGGATGTTAGTGCAGAGACTCCCAGCATTGATTCTGTTCCAGTTGTGATGGATTTTCCCGATGTGTTTCCTGCAGACCTTGCGGGCATGCCACCGGACAGGGATATTGATTTTGGTATTGACCTGGTGCCGGGCACTCAGCCCATTTCTATTCCACCGTATCGCATGGCACCAGCGGAGTTGAAGGAGCTGAAGGAGCAGCTTCAGGAACTCCTCGATAAGGGGTTCATTCGGCCTAGTGTTTCGCCGTGGGGTGCGCCTGTTCTATTCGTGAAAAAGAAGGATGGCACTATGAGGATGTGCATTGATTATAGACAGTTGAACAAGGTTAAAATTAAGAACAAGTATCCCATGCCTCGCGTTGATGATTTGTTCGACCATCTTCAGGGAGCGAGGGTGTTCTCCAAGATTGATCTCCGTTCAGGGTATCACGAGCTGAAAATCAAGGACTCGGATATTCTTAAGACAGCTTTCAGGACCCGATATGGTCACCATGAGTTCCTTGTGATGTGCCCCAGCAGCGTTCATGCATTTGATGAACAGCGTGTTCCGGCCGTATCTCGACTCGTTTGTCATAGTTTTCATTGATGATATTCTGGTGTATTCGCGTAGTCAGGAGGAGCACGCGGAGCATTTGAGAGTGGTATTGCAGCGGTTGAGGGAGGAGAAGCTTTATGCAGAGTTCTCCAAGTGTGAGTTCTGGCTCAGTTCAGTGGCTTTCTTGGGGCACGTGGTGTCCAGTGAGGGTATTCAGGTGGATCCGAAGAAGATAGAGGCGGTTCAGAGTTGGCCCAGGCCGTCCTCAGCCACAGAGATTTGCAGTTTTCTTGGGTTGGCGGGTTGTTACCGTCGATTCGTTTAGGATTTTTCATCTATTGCATCACCCTTGACCAAGTTGACTCAGAAGGGTGCTCCATTCTAGTGGTCGGATGAGTGTGAGGCGAGCTTTCAGAAGCTCAAGACTGGCTTGACCACAACTCCAGTGTTAGTGTTGCCATCAACTTCAAGTTCATACAAAGTGTATTGTGATGCTTCGAGAGTGGGTATTGGGTGTGCGTTGATGCAGGAGGGTAGAGTTATTGCGTATGCTTCTCATCAGTTTAAGCCCCACGAGAATAACTACCCTGTTTATGATTTAGAGTTGGCTGCCATTGTTCACGCATTGAAGATTTGGAGGCATTACTTGTATGGTGTGTCTTGTGAGGTGTTTACTGATCATCGTAGCCTCCAGCACTTGTTCAACCAGAAGGATCTCAATATGAGGCAGCAGAGATGGTTGGAGCTACTAAAGGACTATGATATTACTATCTTGTACCATCCGGGGAAGGCCAATGTAGTGGCCGATGCTTTTAGTAGGAAGGCGGTGAGTATGGGCAGTCTTGCATTTATTCCTGTTTGGGAGAGACCTCTCGCAGTTGATGTTCAGGACTTGGCCAACTGGTTGGTGAGCTTGGATAATTTGGAGACCAGCCGGGTCTTAGCTAGTGTGATTTCTCGATCTTCTTTGTTTGATCGCATCAGAGAGCGCCAATATGACGATCCCCACTTTCTTGTCCTTAAGGACAGAGTTCAGCACGACAATGCTAGAGATTTGTGACCATTGGTAATGATGGGGTGTTGAGGATGCAGGGCCGAATTTATGTGCCCAATGTGGATGGGCTTCGGGAGTTGATTCTTGAGGAGGCCCATAGCTCGCAGTATTCCATTTATCCGGGTGCCGCGAAGATGTATCATGATCTGAGACAGCATTATTGGTGGAGGAGGATGAAGAAAGATATTGTGGAATTTGTAGCTCAGTGTCTCAATTGTCAGCAGGTGAAATACTGTCACGACCCAAGTTTCCCTTCGTTTGGGTATCGTGATGGCACCTAGTCTTAAGGACTAGGTAAGTCTAATAATTGCAGAATAACAACAATAAATAATAACATCTAAAATTCTTCTGAAATAAATCCTTTATACAATGATCTTCCCAAAACCCGGTAGTACAAGTCATAAGCTCTATAGAGTTTCGCTATCATTTCTAAACACAACCGTATGAAAATAAGTACAGCAGTGTGAATATAAAATAGGAAGGTCCGAAGCCTGTGAACGCAGCAACAAGGCTACCTTGAGTCTCCTCGGCAAGAATCCGCACAGCTACTAGCAAACAATACCTGAATCTGCACAAAAAATGTGCAGAAGTATAGTATGAGCACACCACAGCGGTGCCTAGTAAGTATCAATACTAACCTCGGTTGAGTAGTGACGAGGAACAATCAAGACACCTACTGGTCTAATATACAGAACATGATATTTATATAGAGACTACGCGATACGGCTAACAATACAGTAATTAAAATAAGAAAGGAAAACAGCAAGTACTCAGGAAAACACCGTAAGGAAAACACGGAAAGGTAAGCGAGAATACAACCCAAATTCGAAATCACAAATACAGTAAAGACAAGCCATAACTCAAACAACTCCGATAGTTTTCACCTTAAGTCTTAACCAGCAAGCGTCAATCAAATAGTCAAACCTTTCAAGTGATAAAAGAAAAAAAATGTTTCGAAATATACTTCATTCAAATAAATGTTCTTTTTAAAAAGAGTTCTTTGAAAATAAAGGCTTTTCGAATATAATCTTTTCAGATAGATAACCTTCTCATATCAGTCACCCTATGACACCTCATCTCATAATCATACAATACGGGTCTAAATACCTGAACCCTAACACTTGGCATCTTGTGCCCTCATCACACCTCCTGATCATACAGACAACTCACGTTCCCCAAAAGAGTCATTCTCACATGGAAGGCAAATAACAAGGGTGTGCATTTATACTCAGAAATCTCAAGGAGCCTCCTATACGATAAGGGTGATTAACCATGTGTATGCTTGTAAAAGTGTCTTAACATAGTTCATACCAACTAGTAAGTACAAGAAATAGAACGGACAACACATATAATGTTTACACAGGGATAGGATCAATAAAACATCAGCTAAGAACGCAATGATTTTTAACAGGGGATCTCCCAGGATATCGTCCCGTAGTTCCAACGTAAATACTAGGGGATCTCTCAGTATCCTCAATATATGTGCTAGGGATCTCTTGGTATCCCGAGGATCTCTTAGTATCCTCAATATGTGTTGGGGATCTCTCGGTATCCCGAGGATCTCTTAGTATCCTCAATATGTGCTGGGGATCTCTCGGTATCCCGAGGATCTCTTAGTATCCTCAATATGTGCTAGGATCTCTTGGTATCCCGAGGATCTCTTAGTATCCTCAATATGTGTGCTGGGGATCTCTCGGTATCCCGCACTACAGTCCAAATCAATATATGTGTACAGGAGAATCTCCCGGGTGCAGTCCTGTAGTCCCAATAGTAAATATGCAAGGGGATCTACCGGGTGCAGTCCTGTAGTCCCAAAAGTAAATATGCAAGGGGATCTCCCGGGTGGAGTCCCGTAGTCCCAAAAGTAAATATGCAGGGGATCTCCCGGAACACCGATCCGTAGTCCCAAAGTAAACATACAACGCAACTAACAGAAACATCAGTCACAACACAATAGAAAGCTCGTACATCACCACAATACATAAAACAAAAACAATGACAATAATACAAGGTAAGACAAGTAAATCAACTTAAGGACTGTAAATCGCAAGGAAACGGCAGAACCAGCTCACAAGGAATAACCACAGAAAAGAATGTTGGCATAAAGGGAACAGTTCAACAACGGAAAAACTAATATATAGCGACGATCCCACAATATACAAGTCAATAACAAGGAAATCAACACAAGTCAAATAGTCCCAAATAAGGGCAAGTCAACAAGGACATAGGTTATTGTGAACAACTAATTTTTGACCACACTCAAATTTTATACTATTTTAGTGTAAAAATATTCCTTTTAGGTCTAATCTTGATGTTTTAAACTTTTATTTTACTCTTAGTAGATTTTATATGAAAAATAAATAATATTCACAATTCTTTTTGCAAGAGAAAAGAAAATTTACAAAAAAAAAAAGAAAAGTATTTAGCTTCTTTTAATTAGAATTGCAATAAGTAAGTTATAATATCTTTTCTTAGTATATTTAAAATACATTTAAATATTTAATTTTTCTATATTGTAAGAAATGTTGGTTAATATTCTTATCTATATATTTAATTTATTTTCTAAAATTAAAAAAAATAAAAAAAAAAAGGAAGTAAAGCTAACGTCAAAAGAGCCAAAAATCAAATTCTTTATTTTGTTAACTTTGTTAAAACTCCCCACTTTTCTCACACACACCTCACGTCCTTTCCCCCTCAAACTCCACGTTCTCCATTTCACTCACGTCACAATGCACTCTCACACGATCTCCCCCATCCCTCACGTTTTGTTGCCTCACTCTTCACACACATTCTATATATATTGGGCATACACATTAGATTAGAGGGTGGGAATTATTTCTTCAGACAAAGGAGATTAAATATTGATTTTTAGTCTAATTAAGAGCACTGTGATTTTCATACATGAACACACACTGGTTTGCTCACAAAAAGTTTCTTCACTATCTCTCTTAGTAAACTTGATTTTGAAATAAAGGATGCTTGAGATCGGATTTGAGGTTTCCGGTTAGTTATTCCATTCGTGATCTCCCGCTTTGGTTCGATATTCCGATAGAGCATCGGATTTCTCTGTTTTCGTTTTCTACAAAAGGTCAGTCTTTCATTTTGCTAGTATTTTAAATTATGTCATGAGTAAATATGTAACTTTTAAGCTTCTCAATATTTAATGCTATTTTGGTGAAGATATTAATTTTGAGTATGATATCAAGTCATCTCCATTTTAATCTGATGATTCTTTGCGTTAGCATTTCTTTTGTGTAGTCTTTATCTTTATTAGATAATTCATATTTGATGTTATCTGTTTAAATTACTTTTGAGTTTAATTTGTGATAATAAATTGGATGAGATAATTTTCATTATTCTAACTCCAATTTGTAGTGCAGTTAGTGAATGAAACAATGCTTGTTAAAATTTTAAGGTGTTAAGTTGTTAGCCCATTTGTATAAGCATTACGTTTACAATGTTACTAGTTTTAGGTTTGTTTAAGGTAATAGTTTTGATCTTTCTATACTTTGTCTGATTTGAATGTAGTTACATAATATTGTCTTTTGGAGTTTAAATTTAATTAGAATTATATAATGTACTTTTGGCACATTAGATTATTTGAGATGGAGTGTGAGTTGATTTTCTTTAAAAAAAAAAGCAAAAATATTAGCTTAAATACAATGTCAGATTGTTCAATCATAAATGAGTGAACAATATAATGTCCTAATTGAGGTCTCTATTCCACGTCTCAGGATTAAAGAAAAAAATCACAAGATCATGGCTACACATTTTTTACAAAAATATTTTAATAGAAATAAATTTATTTTTTTTAGTACGAGGTTACTTCGATCTTTTAGGTACGATACACAAGTTAAGGTCACAGATATGTGTCCCATTGAGCGTAGGATAAAATTGCGGATACGCGTCTTAGTCAAGGATATTAAAAGTTCAACAATTAAAAGCGGATTATAGGTAAAAGATGCGTTAATCAATATAACTTTGTTTAAAATTAATTTAAGCCAAATAATAAAGATATATATATAAACAAATATTTCGGACAAAAAAAGATAAATAAACAGGATACTCTGAATAAGCTAGTAAGCTTTAGGCGCGTGTTAACCAATCAGTTATCGTGATTATATATACGTTCGCGTGACATAATTGTGGGTTTTCTAAAATTTAAACTGAAGTATGCGTTCGCGCAACTTTGAGCAAAACCATCTTAATAATAATAAAGTGTTATTAGTTGTATACACGTACGCGTGACATGACTTTGACACACCAAACAAACGAGTACACGTACGCGTGACCCGTTTCGAGATAATTTCATAATTATAAATAATCAAGCAATTAAAAGCGGTAAAAAGGGTAAATGCACATAGGTTTAAAAATACGTAATTAAATAATTTAAGCCAAGTATAAATTTTTAAGTGACCGTGCTAAAACCATGGAACTCGGGAGTGCCTAACACCTTCTCCTGGGTTAACAGAATTCCTTACCCGCTCTTCTGTATTTCGCAGACTTAATCAGATTCAATTTCCTTGAATTGGGATTTTAAAATAAATGGTGACTTGGGACACCAAAACTCAATTCCAAGTGGCGACTCTTTAAATTAAAATAAATTAATCCTTTTTCAAATAATGTCACTTAAATTGGAAAACTCCTTTTCTTTCCTATCCCCCTGGGTAAAAAAGGAGGTGTGACAGTTATCTAACTTTTTTTAAGATTGGACAATTTCGAGGATATTCGATAATTAAATAAGGGGAAGATGATCTTAGCTTCACTTAAGACTAAACAATTTCAGGAGGGGTAATAAGAATTATCAAATAAGATAAGCAACTATGAAAAGATAGCATGACAATAGGAGAGGCGAAATTCTTCAGTTAAATCAATTAGGAGTCAGTTAGGCAATAAGAGTGAATCATGAAGCAATTAATTCCAATTAAGCATGTGCAGGTAAAACAAATAAATAGGAAACCCAGTCATGTCAAAAACACATTCCTACACAGTGAATATAAAGACCTAAGAACCCTAAAAGGCCAATTTTTCCATAACTAAGTCCGAGCACGCACTCGTCACCTCGCGTACACGAACTACAATCAACATAGAAGACTCAAATCCTAAGGGGAAGTCCCCCACACAAGGTTAGGCAAGATACTTACCTCAAAGACGACACACCGATACTCTAAAATGCACTTCTTGGGTGAAAGATCTTCGGGCAGCTCAAATCTAACCAAATTAACTTCAAAGCACAAATAAAACACATAAGAAACTATTCCGGATCATAAAGTCTCAAATCTTTAATAAAATCCAAAAATCGGTCCAAAAGTCGACCCCCGGGCCCGCACCTCGGAACCCAACAAATTTTACAAAAACCGAATGCCCATTCCGATACGAGTTCAACCATACAAAATTTATCAAATTCCGATACCATTTGGTCCCTCAGATCACAATTTTTCATTTTAGAAATTTTCTTCAAAAGCCAACTCCTTCCCCAATCCAAAACACAATTTAAATGATAAAAATAAAGATAAAATCATGGAATATGTTAGATTCTAGGTGAAGAACACTTACCCAATCGATTTGCTTGAAAAGCCCCAAAAGAAGCTCCCAAATCCGAAGTTTAAAACTCAAAATATGAAGAAAAAAAAAAAGTAGGCTAACCCTCGATATAAAAGGATTCTGCCAGGACTTCCGCATCTGCGGGGCCGCATTTGCGAGAAGGAGTCCGCATCTGCGAACTTTGGCTACTTGGCCTGGGACCGCATCTGCGGAAATTAATCGCACCAGCGGCACCGCAGGAGCGAAAAGTAGAGCCAAAAAAGCGAGAATTTACGCAGGCGTGCATGACCGCAGAAGCGGCCAGGCTCACGCAGAAGCGGAGCCGCACCTGCGCTCCAAGGTCGCAGGTGCGAAAACACCAGAACCAGACCTGCTTAGAACTATGCAAAACATCTGAACCTCGTCCGAAATACACCCGAGGCCCCCGGGACCCTGCCTAATCACACAAACAAGTTTTATAACCTAAAACGGACTCGCTTAAGGTCCCAAATCATATCAAACAACGCCGTAAATACACATCGCGCCAAGAATCAAACTATGAACTTTCAATTCTTCCAATTTTGAAAACTCGAGCCGAAACCGATCAATTCAACTCTGAATGACGCCAAATTTTGCAGACAAGTCCAAAATGACATAACGGAGCTGCTCCAGCTCTCGAAATCGCATTCCGACCCCGATATCACAAAAGTTAACTATGGGTCAAACTTCTCCATTTTCCAAACCTCAACTTTTCCAACTTTCGCCGAAACGCCTCAAATTACCCAACGGACCTCCAAATCTGAATCCGGATGCGCGCCTAAGTCCAAAATCACCATACGAAGATGTTGAGATCACCCAAAACCCATTCCGAGGCCGTTTACTCAAAAGTCCAATTCCGGTCAATTTCTCACCGCTCAAGCTTCCAAAACTAGAATCCTTCTTCCAATTCGACTCCGAATCATTCGTTAACTGAATCCAACCATGCATGCAAGTCTATATACGTAATGTGAAGCTGTTCCAGACCTTACGCCGTTGAACGGAGCTTAAATTCTCAAAACGACCGGCCGGGTCGTTACGAATACGAGCATCAGAGACCGGGTGGCTTGCTTCAGCAGATGGATATTCCAGAGTGAAAGTGGGAGCGGATCACCATGGACTTTGTAGTTGGGCTCCCACGGACTTTGAAGAAGTTCGATATTGTTTGGGTGATTGTGGATCGGCTGACCAAGTCCGCGCATTTCATTCCAATTTGTACTACCTATTCTTTAGAGCGATTGGCAGATATCTATATCCGAGAGATTGTTCGCTTGTATGGTGTCCAGTTTCCATCATTTTAGATAGAGGCACTCAGTTTACTTTGCAGTTTTAGAGCGCCGTTCAGTTGGGTACTCAGGTTGAGTTGAGCACAACTTTTCACCCTCAGACGGACGGGCAGTTCGAGCGCACTATTCAGATATTGGAGGACATGTTGCGCGCTTGTGTGATTGACTTTGGTGGTTCATGGGATCAGTTTCGATCGCTCGCGGAGTTTGCTTACAACAACAGCTACCAGTCGAGTATTCAAATGGCTCCATATGAGGCTCTATATGGGAGGCGGTGTAGATCTCCAATTGGATGGTTCGAGCCAGGTGAGGCCAGGCTTTTGGGTACGGACTTAGTGCATGATGCTTTGGACAAGGTGAAGGTAATTCAGGAGAGGCTTCGTACAGCACAGTCGAGACAAAAGAGTTATGCTGACAGGAAGGTTCGTGATGTGTCCTATATGGTTGGGGAGAAGGTTCTACTGAAGGTTTCACCCATGAAGGGTGTTATGAGATTTTGGAAGAAGGGTAAATTGAGTCCTCGGTTCATTGGGAATTTTGAGGTGCTTCGAAGGATTGTGGAGGTGGCTTATGAGCTTGCTTTGCCACCTAGTTTGTCGAGTGTGCATCCGGTATTTCACATTTCTATGCTCCGGAAGTATACTGGAGATCCGTCTCATGTTCTGGAATTCAGCACGGTTCAGTTAGAGGGTGATTTGACCTATGATGTAGAGCCAGCAGCTATTTTGGGGCGTCAGGTTCGAAAGTTGAGATCAAAGGATATAGCTTCAGTGAAAGTGCAGTGGAGGGGTCAGCCCGTGGAGGAAGCTAGCTGGGAGACCGAGCGGGAGATGCGGAGCAGATATCCTCACCTATTTGAGGCTTCAGGTATGTTTCTTGACTTGTTCGAGGACGAACGTTTGTTTATGTCACGCCCCAACCTTGGGAGGCGTGGCTGGCACCCGGTGCCGTAGTGGCCCGAGCGTACCACTCTGAAACTCGTTCATTCCTTTTGTAACTATCATGGGCCAACATGGCCACAACTCGTAATGTACAATTGTAAGTGGACAACATTGTATCACTGAACCATTTTTCTTAAAACAGGAATACATATGGGCCGCCAAGGTCTCTGACATACTGTACAAAATGAACTTATGTCTACAAAGCCTCTGAGATTATTCGACATTAAATGGGACAGGGTACCGGCCTACCCATATGTCTGTAACAAAACTCTGACAATGATGACTCATAGACTTAGCTGTACTCCGAATGAGGTGGAGTCTTGCCGATCATTCGTTGAATGCCAATCTCGTCTACTATGAGGGCTCGTCAAACTGATTATCTATACCTGCAGGCATGAATGCAGCGTCCCCAAGTAAAGTACGTCAGTACGAATAATGCACTGAGTATGTAAGGTAGAACTGAGACATAACAATAAGTTAATATTTATTTAAAGACATATAAGGATCAACATGTTAGTATGGATAACTCTGTAAATCATGAAATACTTATAGTGCCATGCATATGCATATGCGTATGAATGCCATGTCGTGCATAGGTACATGTGCTCATAACATCATCAAGCCTCTGAGGGCATCCCATCTTATCATCTCGGCCATTGTGGGCAAAATCATCAATGTATACCAGCTGATCAGGTGGTTGTGCGTACATAACGCCGTAACCTTTTTCCCATATCCCATATACATGTATTTACATATATACGCGTATATAACGCCATCTGGTGCCACTGTGGGCAAAATCGTCAATGTATACCAGCTGATCAGGTGGTGGTGCGTATATAACACTGTAACCTTTTTCCATATCCCATATACATATATATACATATATACGTGTATATAACACCGTCTGAGTCATGGGTAAATGCACATGTGAATAAATGCAATACATGAGAAATACGTTAATAAAACTTCTCTGAATATCAAAAGACCATTATACCTCTAATTAATAATATTTTACAGGAATAAATAACATAGGCATCCTTTTCTCAAAATAATAATAATCAAGGTTTAAAGGGAAGTAGGCCCCATTAATTTAAGGAGAAAATTATTTATTTTACTGAACGTAGGTTACTGAACTACATGCTAATCAATTGGTGAAGCATGTTTAGACAAGTATTGATACAAACAATTCACAGTTGATAATAGCCATGTATTTGAATTAAGCCATAATCCCCTAGAGCAACTTATTCTGATGATAAATTTCATAATCTACACTGGTTAGTATACTCAACCGTCATAACTCATCATTTTGCCGACAACTTATCTTCCACTCAATTACTACAAGAAGAATGTATAAACAGAAGTTGCACTAAACATAAACAAAATGTTCAATAACACCAGATATGAAATTATTTGTGAAGCAAATATACCACGACTTGGAAGATGTAAGGAGTCGAACTACAATTTCAGGAACACCGTCACTGTAACCCAGTACTTAATAAAAGATTCAAGTACGACGAAATATCAATTCAGAAAACTTTGCAATGATTTTCATAGTTAGTAAGTAAAGATAAGGTTAAAGTGAATGGTCTAACAAACTCCTTTGAATTAGTACCGTAATTTGCATATCAATTCAAAACTTACGTATTTTTCTGAGACCCATGAATAGAAAATAAAATAATAGGAGACATGAAAATTCAAGAACATAGGCACCCCTAATACTTCTATGAATAGAGTCGTTTAAGGATGTTGTGCATTTGCTCGTTTCTTTTGTATAACTTGGATCATGCCAAAAAGAAAGAAGGGATGGCCCTAACATACCTGAGCCGATTTATTTGACAATCCCTCCAACACACGTCAAACGCGATAAAGCATGTTATTAAACCCATCAACCATTCTACCCTTATAAAACACTCTTGCCCAATCTTAAAGTGATAATCCCTTAGTTTAACAATGACCCATGATACCTAAAATAAAACCATGAACTAAGCTGTTCAAACAAGGCTAATGCAATTCCATCACGTTGCACTTAAAATTAAGTGAACGGATCTACTCATGTTTAAGTCCTAAAAAGTTCACAAATTAATTATGTAAGCTAATCAGTTTACTCTCACCTAATTTAACTTCTATGCACATGAGCTTCACTCAATACCTACTAGTTTTAAATCCTCTCCTAAACTCCTGAAGCATGTAGACAATATACTATGATTCCAATTCAAGGAGATAACAACTTTCAACTTTCATTTGAGCAACATAGAAGCTAGAATTCCCAACAGACAACTTAACTCATTTACATTCATATTTTGCACCTAGTTTCATATTCTCTTAGAAATAGAAACATGATTTTTTTTTGGAATCCATCAACGGAGATGGAAAGGTTCACATTCTTAGGGGTACTACACGAAAAATCTACAGATTTAATAAAGAAACTCATTTTTTTTAACAAACATCCAAACTTGTTGATAGGACATCCAAACTTATCAACTACCTCAATAGAGAACTAAATATGTACTTAGATATGCTTGAATATCACTTTGCAGGAATGAATAACATATACATCCTTAACTGCTAAGAATAAAAATACTTATAAAATAGCATTACATTTACGTATCGTTACTTGGATCATGCCAAAAGAAGAAAGGGTTAGCCTTAACATACCTGTACGTGCCATGGTCTTCTTCATGTTTAAACCGAAATTTATTTTCATGTCCCTTTTACTAATATTATACCGTAGGGATAAATTTCTAAAGTAGCTTGATATCTCCACCACACTTTACTCGCCCAATTCTAGCCCGTTGTCTCATATTTTCTTTCTTCACTTTTCTTGAAAATACCTTGGCAATATTTGCCCACTTTGATTTTTTTTCTTTAGAAAATATGTTCTGTAAATGGAGGACAACTAATATGCTTTCAAATCAAGTGCAGTAATACAAATCAACACTCTCCAAACTTGACAATAATAGTGAAGCCCTATATCTAGACCATAGTCACTACTCCTAGCCGAGAAGCTTGAACATGCTAAGGAATCAACATTTTAATAAACTCGCTAACTGATGCATGTTATGCGTGGATCTTCTGTTAAGTTGCCACCTTTCTATTTAATTCAATAGTCACACTATTGGCATGGAAGGGCTCCCACGTAATCCCATTTTTGAGATTTAAACTTTATCCAATAATCAATTAGGTAATATCCCGCTACTCGATAATTAATCAGTTACCCAGATAATTAAATATTATCCAATATTACTTAAAATACTACTCACTTTTAATATACTTTATACACCTTATTATAATATACTTTACTATCGTGATCATGTGGTGCCATATAAAATTAATGCATAAATTATTATTTTATTAAAATATCCAAGTTAAAAAAAAAGCACATATTTTCTTAACTTCTAATTTTTATATTATCTTAACTTCTAATTTTTCTAATCTCATATAAAGAGTAAAAAATTTCGCACGCTTAATCCTTAAAATGGTAAAAAGATAACCTTCTTTTCTTGTGAAAAAAATAATAATTTATATCTATACAATAAAGATCTCATAAATATTTCTCATATTATGTGTATAATTTAAAACATATTCGAAAGTAGTAATATTAATAACTATATAAAATCATTTTTTTTTCAAACCATTTTTTTTTGCTTACAAAAATGTTCCACTCAAAATACCATATCAAATATATATATAACGGTATCAAGGTTTTTAAACTTACCGGGTGTAACATCCTCCCCCCTTTAGAAACATTCGTCCTCGAATGTTAGCTCTTAGGGACTTAAAAAATTTTCACTAGGGCCTCCTCTGTAAATCAAACTTAAAACTCAAACTATATCTGAAGTCCCGACTATTCACAACCTTTTGTACTTGAGTATCTCGTATCTTCTTCACCTTTACCTTACTTACCTTTCAACCTCGTATCGTATCTTCTGTTTCATTCATAACCTCCCTTCAATATAGGCAAAAATTACGCCTTAAAGCTCTATTGTGCTACCTGCATCTATGGTGCATACAAAATCTAGTGAAAGCTTCATACTAACTTCGTACGACTCAGCTCTATGAACGATCTGGAAACAAAAGAAGGGTAACATTTCCCAAATGCCCTATAGCCTCTCAATTATAAATGTGGCGCACAATACACCCATAAGTGAGACTCTACTAGGCACGGCTTTGTAGACTCCCCAAGACACGACCCACTCTGATACCACTTTGTCAAGCCCCAACCTTGGGAAGCGTGGCTGGCACTCGGTGCTGCACTGGCCCGAGCGAACCACTCTGAAACTCATTCATTCCTTTTGTAGCTATCATGGGCCAACATGGCCACAACTCGTAATGTACAATTGTAAGTGGACAACATTGTATCACTGAACCATTTTTCTTAAAACAGGAATACATATGGGCCGTCAAGGTCTCTAACATACTGTACAAAATGAACCTCTGTCTACAAAGCCTCTAAGATTATTCGACATTACATGGGACAGGATACCGGCCTACCCATAAGTCTGTAACAAAACTCTGACATGATGACTCATAGACTTGGTTGTACTCCGAATAAGGAGGAGTCTTACCCATCATTCCTTGAATGCCAATCTCGTCTACTATGAGGGTTCGTCAAACTGATTATCTATACCGGCAAGCATAAATGCAACGTCCCCAAGAAAAGGATGTTAGTACGAATAATGTACTAAGTATGTAAGGTAGAACTGAGACATAACAATAAGTTAATATTTATTTAAAGACATATAAGAATCAACCTGTAAGTCTGGATAACTCTGTAAATCATGAAATATGTAACGACCCGACCGGTCGTTTTGAGCTCTAGCGCATCGTTCAGCGGTTTAAGCCCTAAGTAGCTTCACTTCAGGTATTATAACTTGTACGCGCGGTCGTAATTGAATTTCGGGAAGTTCGGTGTAGATTTGGAGAGAGAATTCTCATTTCGGAAGCTTTAAGTTGAAAGACTTGACTAAGATTGGATTTTTGAGTAAACTACCTCAGAATCAGGATTCGAAGGTTCCAGCAGGTTCGTATGATAATTTCGGACTTGGGCGTATGTCCGGATCGGGTTTTGGAAAACCCGAGAACGTTTTGGCACCTATTGTGGAAGTTAGCATTTTTGGAAGAATTTCATAAGTTTGGGTTGAAGTGCATTTTAGTGTTATCATTGTCTGTTTGGGATTCCGAGTCTGGAAATAGCTCCGTATGGTGATTCTGGTGTTGGGAGCGCGATCGGAAGTGAATTCTGTGGTCCGTGGGTCATTTTGGAGTCATTTGGCTAAAGATAGAAATTTGAAGGTTTTTGAGAAGTTTGATCGAGAGTTGACTTTTTTATATTGGGGTCGGATTCCGATTCCGGAAGTTGGAGTAGGTCCGTAATGTCGAATATGACTTGTGTGCAAAATTTGAGGTCAATCGGATGTAATTTGATAGGTTTCGACATTGAATGTTGAAGTTTGAATTTCTCAAGTTCATCAAGTTTGATTTGGGGTGCGATTCGTAATTTTAGCGTTGTTTGATATGATTTGAGGCCTCGAGCGAGTCCGTAATGTGTTTTGGGACTGGTTGGCATGATTGGTTGGAGTCCCGGGGGCCTCAGGTGGATTTCAGATGGTTAACGGATCAATTTTGGAATTTGAAGAAGAAGTGATCAGCTGCCTTCTGGTGTAACCGCACCTGCGAGGTTTGGGCCGCAGGTGCAGCACCGCAGAAGCGGCCCTTGGGTCGCAGAAGCGGAAATGGGCCGGCTAGGTTGGGACGGCAGATGAGGTCGTTTTGTCGCAGATGCGTGACCGCACCTGCGGAAGGTGAAGCACAGATGCGCAAGCTGAGGCTAGGAGGAGGACCGCAGAAGCGGATAGCAGAACCGCAGAAGCGGTCAAGTGACCGCAGGTGCGGAAATGCTGGAATCAGTAAGGTTGTTTAAAATGGGGGTTTAACTCATTTCAACCCCATTTTCTCCAGGGGAGCCGATCTTTGGGCGATTTTGGAGCTCCATCCTTGTCATCCATGTCAAGGTAAGTGGTTTCTACTAATTTTGAGTTAAATACTTGGATTATATATGGATTAGAGCATTAAATTAGTGAAAAATTGTGGGTTTTTGGTGGAAGACCTAGAAATTTATATTTTTGAATTTTTACCACGATTTTGGACATGAAATTAAGAGTAAATTATATATTTGAGTTCGTGAGGCCATGGGTAAACTTTATCTTCGAAAAATTTTGGAATCCGGGCACGTGGGCCCGAGGGCGATTTTGTCAACTTTTCGATCGGGGTTAGGAATTGTTATAAATTGGATTAATATGAGTAGTTGATCATATATTAATGGATCTGCGTAATTATTGGCTAGTTTTTGAGCATTGTGCATCGAATTGAGTCTTCGGAAAGGCGTGGAAGGCCGGTTATGGAACTTCGGAGCGAGGTGAGTCTCCTTTCTAACCTTGTAAGAGGGAATTGTCCCCATATGTGAATTAATTGAATATGTGCTGCTAATTGTGGGGGGATACGTACGCACGAGGTGACGAGAGTCCGTGCGTAGCTACTATTATGCTTATATCCGGGTAGTCTATGACCCAAAAGCATGCTTACTTGTGATAAATGCAACCCTATTGATTGTTTAAATTGCTTAAATCATATCAAAGTGGCAAATGATTTTCTAAAAGAGTAAAATTTCATTTTTCATGGCTTGTAAAATGGGAAATTTTTACACCTCCTTGAATAATTGTCTCCTCGATGAATGACTCTTTGAGTATGTGTTTCTATGTGTACCTGCGTCGCATGTATGATTCGCGAGCAGGGTGATTGTTTATTTATGTTTGACCGCGTCACATGTATGATTCGCGAGCGGGGTAATAGATGCATCAATGGTAAAAAGATAACCTTCTTTTCTTGTGAAAAAAATAATAATTTATATCTATACAATAAAGAAAATCTCATAAATGTTTCTCATATTATGTGTATAATTTAAAACATATTCGAAAGTAGTAATACCTTTTTTTTTTCAAACCATTTTTTTTTGCTTACAAAAATATTCCACTCAATAAATATATATATATATATATA
>NW_017672110.1:63281-86660 GCF_001879085.1 Nicotiana attenuata
TATATATATATATTATTTTTTAAACTTACAGGGTGTAACAGTTTAAGAGGGGGAGGATGTAACGACCTGGCCGGTCGTTTCATGAGTTACCGCTTTATTTTCCCCTTTTCTGCTTCTTTATGCTTTGTTCATATGGGTTATATGGTATCGGGTTGGTTAGTTCGAATTCGCAATGGTTTTGGAAAGGTTTGAGACACTTACTCTCTTAAGTTGGTTCTTTAATTGGAAAAGTCAACCGGAAGTTGACTTGTGAGCAAACAATCTCGGAATTTGGTTTTTATGATTCGGATAGCTTCGGGAGGTGATTTGGGACTTAGGAACGTGATCGGAATGTCTTTTGGAGGTTGAATAGATTTAGGCTTGAATTGGCGAAATTGGAATTTTGGCGTTTTCCGGTTGGTAGCGGAGATTTTGATATAGGGGTCGGAATGGAATTTCCAAAATTGGAGTAGGTCTGTTGTGTCATTTGGGACGTGCATGCAAAATTTCATGCCATTCGGACGAGGTTTGATAGACTTTTTGATCAAAAGAAGAATTCGGAAGTTTTTACAGTTCTTAGGCTTGAATCCGTGGTTGATTCGATGTTTCGATGTTGTTTTAGGTGTTTCGAAGATTGGTATAAGTTTGGATAGTGGAATATGACTTGTTCGTGCTTTTGGTTAAGGTCCTGGGGGCCTCGGGGTAATTTCAGATGGTTGACGGTAAGCTTGGAGTTGGAAATGTGCAGCTGAAGTTATGTCATAACCGCACCTGCGGCTTGGGGACCGCAGGTGCGGGCCCGCAGAAGCGCCAAGGGGGACGCAGATGCGGAAATGGGCATGAGGAGCTGGAACCGCAGATGCGCGTGTTGGAGCGCACCTGCGATAGAGGTGCAATATTTTGATCGCAGGTGCAATATGGAGCGGTTAAGTGAATTTCGCAGATGCACACCTGGGACCGCAGGTGCGAGTCCGCAGGTGCGAGAATTTTGACCGCAAATGCGGTTTTCCTGGGGCAGAACATATAAATTAAGGCCTTTGCGATTTTGAGCTATTTTTCATCACTTTTCATACGGGATAGAGCTTGGGAGAGCAAATTGAAGAGGGAATTCGAGGTTTCGTGGAGGTAAGGTTTTTGGACCCTAAACTCGTTTCTATGGTGGTTTTTGACTTATTAAACTTGAAATCTATGGAATTTAGTAGCAAAAATTGGGGGTTTAGGGCTTGAGAATTGGAGACCTAAATTTAGGGATTTGAGGGGTCATTTGTGGGTGAATTTTGGTATATTTGGTTTGTACGAACTCATGGGAGGATAAGGATTTTATTGATGTAATTTTTATCGGATTCCGAGACGTGGGCCCGAGGGTCGGGTTTGGCCAATTTCGGGATTTATGTTGTAATTTGATTACTTTCGCAGGGGCTTCGTTCCCTTAGCATATTCTAATGTTATGATTCTGATTTTGGGTAGATTCGACGCGAGTTGAGGCCGAGTCGAGAGGCAAGGGCGTCGCAGTAGTATTTCGTCCGATTTGAGGTAAGTAACGATTGTACATCTAGACCTGAGGGTATGAAAACCCGATATTTCGTATTGTTTTGATAAATGAGGTGACGCACATACTAGGTGACGAGCGTGTGGGCATGCACCGGTAGGGATTGTGACTTGGTCCGTCCCGTAGCGGCTATTAAGCCGCGTATTTGATTTGAAATCTTATGATATTCCGAATTTTTGAGACATGCTACATTTTGGGCTGAATGCCATGTTTGGGGCCTCTGTGCCGATCTGATTAGACCCTTAGGGGTATGTTTACTACCTTCCTCTCTCTGTTTGATTTGAAAGCATATCCTCAGCCATGTTTCACCTGCTTATTTGTTTAATCCGATTTCATTGCTCTACCTATTAATAAATGAAAACTGTTTGGGTTGAGTTTCCCTGAATTTTCCCTAAGGTGCCTGAGTGGCCGTGAGGTTAATGACTGAGAGAGGTTGAGAACCCAAATGGTGAGGATTATATATACATTATGGATCGGGTTGCACGCCAGAGCGATATTATATTTATATATATATATATATATATATATATATATATATATATATATTTATATATATATATATATATATTATGGATCGGGCTACACGCCGCAGCGATATTTATATGGATCGGGCTGCACGCCGCAATAATATGTATTTGATCTGGCTGCGCGTTGCAGCGATATGACGCTTGGGCTGTAGGAGCCCCTCCAGAGTCTGTACACCCCCAGTGAGCGTAGTCGACGATATATATTGGATCGGGCTGCACGCCTCAGCGATTATTATATATAGACTGGAGCGGGCTGCACGCCACAGCGATTATTATTATTATCAATACTATGAACTTATTATTGAGTCGTAGTGCTGAGAGTGGGTATTGTGCGACGAGAGCTGAGTCACGAGTGACTGAGAGGCTTACCCTAGGGGCTATACTTATGAGAGATATCATGCCCGAGGGGCCTGTTTATGATATTTACTGTTTTCACTCTTCTTTTATACTAAGCCTCTACGGAAAATGTTGAATAAATGATTTCAAAGACTTGATTTAAACTGGAGATTTTACGAGTGAATTGACTATTTAACGGCAGATCTTTGACTTGATGTTTCTGTTGAGATTTCCTGATATATGATTTTAAATGCTCGTCACTGCACTCAGACTTTATGTACTCTAGTTACTTACTGAGTTGGCGTACTCACGTTACTCCCTGCACCTTGTGTGCAGATCCAGGTGCTCGTGCTTCAGAGTGAGAGCTTCCAGCACTCTCAATGTATTTCCGGAGATCGCAAGGTAGATGCACGGCATTCGCAGCCATGCTTTCCCCTTCCTATCTTAGTATTCTGTTATTTCAGACTTATGATGTATTATTCAGTTAGTTTTGGGTTGTATTTAGAGGCTCTTGACCAATGACACCGAATTTGTTGGGTTGTGTTGGTATTTTGTACTGGCGTTCCGCATATTCTGTTTTACTCATCTATTTCATATGGCGAATTTGAGATTTATTCAATACTAGCAAGATGATTTTTATAAGAGATTTCGTTGTGGTAAATGTTTGGTTGGCTTGCCTAGTACTGTGATAGGCGCCATCACGACCTGGGTATTTGGGGTCGTGACATAGTTGAAGGAAATACTCCGCTCGCGAATCATACGTGCAACGCAGTCAAATATAAATTTAAGGAGTCATCCCGGTCGCGGATCATATTTGCAACGCGGTCAAATATAAATTTAACATAAAAATCATATCTCCTTCTTGTTTCTTTTCAATATAAGGGAAATTCTACTTGTAGCTTTTTAAGGAAATTACCCCACTTGTTAAACATGCATGCGACACGGTTACATATAGATTTCTTAAGCTATTATAATATTCCTCAATTTTTTTCGGAATTACGAATTTCAAATGAAGCCTTTTAAATCTTAAATTCTTCAATTTCAACTCCTTTCAAAACATTTAATAAGCAAACTCAATCTTGCTCCCTCTCAAGGCAAACAATAAACATAAATCAATAACAATATCAACAAGGCATGATGAAAGACTAAAACTACCCGGACATAGGCATAGCTAGTAACTACGTACGGACTCTCGTCACCTCATGCGTACGTAGCCCCCCCACAAATAGAAGCACACAATAATTTAGTTCACCTGTGGGGTAATTCCTTCTTACAAGGTTAGAAAGGAGACTTATCTTGCTCCGAAGTTCCATAACCGGCTCCAACGCTACTCTAACACCTCAAAACGATGCCCAACTCTCCAAAACTAGCCAAACAATGTGCAAACCAATAAAAATATACTCTAATACTCATAACAATTTAATTTACAACAATTCCCAACTCCGCTCGGAAAGACGAAAATCACCCTCGGGCCCATGTACCCGGATTTCGGAATTGAAGATAAACTTTATCCATAACCCCACGAAGTCAAATATATGATTTATTATCAATTCCATTCCCAAATTCGTGGTCAAAATCCAAAAATACCAATTTCTAGGTTTTTCTTCAAAATCCCAAATTTCTACAAATTTTCATGTCTAAATCCATACATAATCCAAGTATTTAACTTACAATAGGTGGGAATCACTTACCTTGACATAGATGACGAAAATCTCCCTTCCAAGAGCTCCAAAAATTACCCAATAAAACAAAAAATGGAGGAAAAAGGGCCAAATCCCGTCTTTAAATTCACACTGCCCTTCTTCGCGAAGGGGGCAAGACATGCGCGTTCGCGAAGCAATACCAGCTCCAACTCCACAATTAACCCTTCGCGAACGCGAGACCCAGCTCGCGAACGCGTATCTCAACCAGGCGACCCCTTCGCGAACGCGAAAGAAAAATCCATAGGCCCAGCTTCCCCTTCGCGAACGCATGAACCCCTTCGCGAAGAACAACACCAGAACCAAATACCAGCAATCCCAAAACAGCCCAAATTGATCCGAAACCACCCCGAAACACACCTGAGGCCCCCGGGACCCCGTCCAATCACACCAACCAGTTCCAACACCTAATGTGGACCAGCTCGATGCCTCAATTACATCAAACAATGCTAAAACCATGAATCGCACTCCAATTCAAGCTTTATGAACTTTTGAAGCTCAAACTTCCTCATTCGATGCTGAAACCTATCAAATCACGTCTGATTGACCTCGAATTTTGCACACAAGTCATATTTAACATTATGGACCTACTCCAACTTCCGGAATCGGAATCCGACCCCGATATCAAAAGGTCCACTTCCGGTCAAACTTCCCAAAAATCTTCAAATTTCTAACTTTCGCCAAATGACTCCAAAATGACCTACAGACCTCCAAATCCACTTCCAGACGCGCTCCCAATTGCAGAATCACCATACGGAGCTATTCTCAGACTCAGAATCCCAAACAGACATCGATAACGTTGAAATTCACTTCAACCCAAATTTATGAATTCTTCTAAAAATTCTATCTTCCACATTAGGCGCCGAAACGCTCCCGGGTCACCCAAAACCCGATCCGGACACACGCCCAAGTCCTAAATCATCATACGAACTTGTTGGAAACTTCAAATTCCGATTCCTAGGTCGTTTACTCAAAAATCCATTCTTAGTCAATTCTTCCAACTTAAGGCTTTCGAAATGAGAATTTTCTTTCCAAATCAACTCCAATCTCCTCGAATTCAATTCCGACCACGCGTACAAGTCATACCACCTGAAGTGAAGCTGCTCATGGCCTCAAACCACAGGACGATGCCCTAGAGCTCAAAACGACCGATCGGGTCGTTATATTAAAATTTGAGGGTATTATTATTATTATTATTATTATTATTATTATTATTATTATTATTATTATTATTATTATTATTATTATTATTATTATTATTATTATTATTATTATTGGTAATTCTCTTTCCATTTTGATTCCCCTTTGATGCCTTTGTTGGAGCTATTGCTCATTTGGTGACTCAAACCCACAATTATGAGGTTGTAAGTGGGGGGGGAGGGGTGCTGACCATCAAAGCAACATAGTATATTTCTTAAGAGAAAAATATGTGCTTCGCATTTATACGTTGATAGTTTAGTTACTCCCTCTGTTCCAGTTTATGTGAATCTATTTCCTATTTGGTCCGTTCCAAAGAGAATGACTCCTTTCTAAATTTGGTAAATTAAGTTTAAACTTACAATTCTACCCTTAATGAGAAGCTTTTATGACCACACAAATGCTCTAGGCCCCTTTTTGACTTGTTTAGAACCACAAACTTCAAAAGTCTTCATTTTTTCTTAAACTCCGTGCCCAGTCAAACAGGTTCACATAAATAGGGACAGAGGAAGTATTATTTTTACAAGATTAGATCACTTATTGTTAATTACAAATAATAGGGTATATTAATCGCGATTAATAACATTAAAAGTAATGTAAGTACACACTTCAATGTAGGTAGATTAATCTTTTAAATAAAACTTTAACACATGTCACACTATAGTTAAGCGACCGTGCTACAACCACGGAACCTGGGAATGCCTAACACCTTCTCCCGGGTTAACAGAATTCCTTACCTAGTTTTCTGGTTTTGCAGACTTTTAAATAAAGTCAAATTTCCTCGATTTGAGATTTTAAAATAAACCGGTGACTTGGGACACCATAATAAATATCCCAAGTGGCGACTTTGAAATAAATAAAATAATCCCATTTCAATTTATGTCAAGTTAATTGGAAGAACTCCCTTATATCCCGCCCCCTGCGGGAAAAAATTGGCCTAGTTATCTGATTAATACATGTTTTAAAACTATTGTGTATTTTTAGCTTTATAACCGCATTTAATTATTTTAAACCGCTTTTTAGGATTTACGGATTTATTTCTTGAACAAGCTACGTTTGTCGTATACTTGCCGTTTTGGAACACATTGCAAACCACGCTACATGAAATGCACCCGAGATTTGCGACATATTTATTTTATTATTATTCAAAGTTGTCACATAAAATGTACACACGATTTTGGGGATTAGGTATCATAACTATGTCACGGGAGCCGTACCCATAGTCACGATAGTTAATTAATCGCGCTTAAAGCATTTCTACGAATATTCAGAATTTTTTTCTAAACTAATTCGATTTTTTGTAAGCATTTAGAAGTGTCTAATGATAGAATTACCAACTAATTTTAAGGAAAGTTATGGCTTTTAAGGTTACAAGCCCAAGATATAAGAGGAAATAGCCCAATTGGGCTAAATAGCGAAAGCTGGCCCAGGCGTCAATCTTAAATGACTGGCCTAATACGAGTTGTGTTCAATATCAATGAAAATCGCCTAAAATATACATTTACCCAAAGTTGGAATCTAGTTCATTTCAATGTAAAAATCAGAATACAATTCAAGTTTTGAAATTAGTTACACTACACATGATTTACAATACATAAAAGAAATGAGTTTATGCTATCATTCCAAAAGGTAAGCCCATAGCTGGCGGTCAAGCTATTGGGTTTAATGCCCAGGCCCAATGGCCTAGGCCCAGACTCGTTTGAGATTATTTTCCCTGTTGGGCTCATTTGCGAGTATGGCCCAACCTGAATCGCAGAAACAGAAGTCTAATTTTAGCAACTGGCCCATAGCCTTAACTATTGTGACATCACAAATTACATTAATAAAGAAGCATTGCTATAACAAATAATGTAAAGGCCATTTGACAATCAGGAAAATTTACATTGGAGTACCTAATACATGAATTACTACAATAATAACTAATCCATTACATCAAAATTCCATTTTAAAAGGTAAAGATGTCAACTAACTCTATTACAATTTTTCTGGAATGGACAGCGTAGTGAACACTCACTCCTTTTGGATATAATTGATCCATCAAGCTTAGTTCACCACATGAAACCATCAATTTCAGCATAGTAACAACAGCCAAATTCCAGCTTTTAGCTTTAAAACATGCTGATTTGGCCAACTAGTGACCAAATCCACAAGTTATAACCCCATAGGCAACATGTCCTCAAATAAAACATTATGCTATTATCATTATGAGCAAAAGAAGAATGAAAAACAACTTCAGTAATCAAAGTTTCAGAATCAGTATGAAATTTTAACTAAAATAAAATTCAGACTTGGCCATTTTTAAGAGGGGATTACAAGTATCAGTAAACCAAACAAGTGCTCATGCTAATAAATTTCCACACTTAAAACTCACATAGCAAAAAAATAGCTAGATCTATAACAAGTTAATCAACCATTACATGAAAGAACATTCATTCATTACACATAATTTTGCAACTTTTGATCTTATAATCATTCAAACAATGCAGTACATAAAGAGAGCTGAAATCAGTATATTGACAAGTAAAAATCAGTAGAAGAATAAGTGAGACTGCTAGCTGAAATCATAGTGATGGAACAACAACCAAGAACAAACAGCAACAGTAGAAAAACAGCCCAGAAAACCAAGAACCGGCACTCGAACTTCCCAGAAAATCAGAGTACCAGAAAAACTAACCTAGAAATCTAACTAGAAAACTGAAGTTTTAGGCCAGAAAAGTTTCAGAGATTTTTCTTTGTATTCTGAAGTTTTTTAGGTCAAAGTACGTTGATGAATGTCTGTCTAGAATGAAGGAATAAATTTCCTTTTATAGGGTATACAAAGATAGCATCAAAAAGGCATGTTCTACCCTAAATTCCCTATATGTCAGATAATACAGCATATTTGGACAGTTGTCTGTCCTTTTTTCAGCCCAATTCCAGCCTTTTTCTTGCTGGAAATGGGGACAGCTGTACAAAATGCTAGAACCTTCTGATTTTTACCTTATGTAAAACCAGTTTTACCTTTTCATTTACTAAATATTTCAGTTTCAACCTATATTCTGATCCTAATTTGATTCCAGGAATTCCTTTAGGACCTTTTAAAACCAGCTAAGAGATTAGGGTTTCTAAGCTTGCTTCAATTTGTATCAACTTAGAACCTTGGGGCATTTACCCTTCATTTATGAGATTATCCTAAAGTCCAAGGTATCTAGGCTTTAATTCTAACCATTTAAACCTAATTGACAACTTCATCTAATTAATCTTGAATAAACACTGAATTTTAAACTTGTAGCTAAACGGTAAATAAACAGAATGCTAATGCAAAGAGACCTAGAAATTGACCTAATTAGTTGTAATTAAACAGTTTAACTAAGGCTAAGGTTTTCTAATGACTAGTCAGAGATTGGCCAAATAAATTGAACTCCTAAAACTATTCTAATCAATTTCAAACTAAACAATGAATATCAAGCAAACGGATATAAGAGGGAAACAAAACACAAAAGAAAAACAGAACAGTCAAATTTTACCAAAACCCTAAAATATTAAACCTAATTATCATAACCTTAGGCAATTGATATTAAACTTCAAACACTTAGGGCATTCAGCATGCTTTAATTGATCTAAACTATGAAACAAACATGCGAGGTCCAAAAGAAAAGCAGTAAAGAACTTAAAACTAACTCATGCAGGTTTAACAAAGAGAATGAATCATGAGAGAAGAAAGGAGATAAAGATAAAAATAACAGGAAAAAGAAAAGGGAACTACCTCAAGTTTGTGTTGAAATAGCCAGACATGAACTTGACCGCTTTTAAAGGGGAAAATATGAACTTATACAATAATTAATCGACTGTTCTTAACAAGAACAATCGACTAATGGACGTCTTGGGTTCATATGACCCAACACTGACCAAGAATCGAAAAGGGAAAGTTAGGGTTTCTGGGGTCTCAGATCTAAGATTCGAGGGGTTAGGGACTGATTCGAAGGGAACTGTGGTGATATTTGGAAAGTAAAGACGGTCATGGGGTGTTAATTTTGTGGAGTTTGGAGATGGTCCGCCGCCGTGAGGCAATTTTCGGTCGGCGGACTACGGCGAAGGCGGAGAAGTATATGATGGCGGCTAGGGTTTATTTTTTGTGAGAGATATGAGGAGGGAAATGAGGCCGTGTTTAGGGTTTAGGGGGGTCGGACAGTTTTAAGGGGATTAAGTGACCAGTTCCGAGCCGTTGAATTCGTATGGATCAACGGCTGGGATTGCTTGGGGCTAAACGGGGTCATTTTGGGGTAGGTGGATTGGACCGGGTGGATCTGGTATTTGGGCTTGGGGCTTGACCGGGGTAAAAAGGGCGATTGGGCCACTAGATTTGATCTCTGGGTGGCCTAATTTTGAAAGATCAGGCCTTCTTTTCTTTTATTGCTTTTCCCTTTCTTTTTCTTTTCTTTTTCTTTAATTTTAAAATCTAACTTAATTAATTAAAACCTAATTTACTCCTAATTATCCTAAATTATAAATTTAATCTAATCATCTATTTGTACTTATTACTAATTAATTAATCCTAAGTTAACAAAGAGAGAATTATTATTCTAATATTAGAACTAAAAATGTAGAAAAATGAACGACATTTTTTGTGATTTTATTCTTGTTACAACCCATATTCACATACGTTAGTTCATGCCATAAAGTCGTCGACATAAATCCATGAAGAGATTATCTTTGAGATGATAAGAGATTAATCCTATTGGTCTTAAATGATACAAAGGTGTATAAGGGTGGTTAACAAGTATTAGAAGTTAAACGAATCAAGGATGTTGTCAGCCGTATTTTTGGGTAAACCTAGGGGTGCTTAATACTCTCAAGAGGTCGTATTTTAAGGTATATGAATCATAAAATATCCGTATCATAGTCTTGAAGTCAAAGGAGTTATGAAACAAAAGTCGACAAGAGTTGTTGCAACTTAGGTTCATAGTTTTACTTAAACTTTAGGTCAAATGTTATTAAGCTTTTCTCCCAATATACTTGGAATTACGGGGTGATCTACCTACCAAATTGAAGATCTATGAGTCTAGTTTCCAACGCATTAAACCTTTTATCAATACGATATTGGAGTAGAGAGACATCGACATTTTTGCGAGACTACACAAGCTGCTAGGTGACAAGTAGGTGGGTCACCTACTTGGTTAAATGATAGCCCAAAAAGAGGCAATTTCGGGTCAGACAAAGAGCCCATTAAAAGGCTTATCTCCTGCAATATATCCCTCATTATATTTCACAAATAACCAGACCTAAACCCCTGCAAACTTCCTCCAAAAAATTATCCACAAACCCTAATTGATTTTCCCTCTCTTTCAAGTTCAAATTGGGGGTAAACGCTAGAGTTTGAAGAACCAAGATAAGGGCTGAGTTATCCAACAAGTAAGGTGAGTTTACTGCTATATTTCATACATTTATTCTGCTGTGAATTCATGGTAATTCGTTCTATACATGTAAGAACTCACGAGACGGTGATCGGAAGCCGTGAGTTCGAGTTATTCACTTGTAGTGGACTGTTTTGTGGACTGTTTTGTGTTGCTGTTGGGCCGCGTGTGTTACTACTGTTTTGTGGAGTTTTGGAGGAGGAAGGGTGTGGAGAAACACCATATAGATGTAGGGTTGTGGGCTGGTAGTTCTTCGTAACATTTCCGGGTCGTTTACGACTACGGTGGCCGTCGTATGTATGAAGTGATTAGGTTGTGCGTGGACTGTTTTGGGACGCTCAATATGATTATTATAGATGTTTTTTGAGCTGTTTGGTGATTGTTTGGAATTGTGTGAAGCCATATATATAGGGGAGGTGCTATCCGTTTCATCGTAAAATAGGTTGTGGTCGATACATAATAGTTATGACGCTTGAATGATAACTATAGTATCGTTTCTCTTATTGAAGACTAAGGAGTCGTGAAAATTGCATAGCTTGAGATTGGGGCAGTATATACATGGTATGTGAGGCTATCCATTTCCTTCCTTTGCACGACTCCGATTGTACATAATGTAATGAGCGAGCTTCCGAAGATACTCTACTCTTAGAAGCTAGCAATACTTACATTGTTTACCCTCTTATGGAACGATTGATGTTAATGTTGCTTCTCTTATTCTTATGTTATCAATGTTATTGGTACTTCCTGATTCTTATAACGTTCATGGTGAAGAGTTAGTCCTAATAACGTGTACACAGGATACCGACCTTACGTCACTCCGAAAGGTTTAGAACGTGAGTCCATGAGTCGAGCATGCATTATATATATGTATCTATTTTACTCTACCGAGTCGCGCTATAGACGGTCGGGTATGGCACCTATTGTGCAACCACTGATTAGTTGGATTTTACCGAGCTCCACGTGGCCGGGTACGATTCTACCGAGCCTTATGATGGCCGGGTACGTTTTTACCGAGCCTATTACGGCCGGGTACGATATGATGATGATGATGCCCAAAGAGGCGTATGTTTTAATAGTTTATGCATATATACATATGTATCACGCATTTCATGTCAGTAGCCCTCAGAGGTACCCAGATGTTACAGGTTATTTATTTAGCTGTTGTTGTTTACTGATTCTTCACCTATTTTCCTTCCATTTTCCAGGTATTATTCAGGCCTCTTAATGTTACTTGACCTGTAACTTGAAGCAGTGATTTGGAAAAATGAAATGAAATGTGATGTTTTATTTGAACTCCATCTGTTCATCTTTCAATTTTGTGGCTAGCATGTAATGTGTGGATGCTGATGGGTGTATTTATCAAAAAGGGATTGTAATCGAGATGTAGATCATGATAGCTTAGTTTTTCCGTGATTATGATACTGTACTTTGAAAGTAGCATTAGATCTTTGCCTTTTTGTGTTTCATCTTTTGGTTTGTTCTCGAGTTTGAGTTTGTGCTAGTAAACGAATCAGGTGTGTGGATACTAATTAATTTTTAGGTTTTGATTATAGTTTGTTTTGAAATGTGAGCTTAATAATAGCATTGTTTGTCTACTGTCACTTCCCTTTTAAGTTTGGCAGTTAAGTGATGAGTTTCAATGTGGGAATATAAAATACGTGAGGCCACAGACCACTCTTTAGCTTTCATAAAGTGACAAATTAGTTAATTCTGACTTATGATTTGAACAATAGTGTTTAGTATCATGAATAGTTCAATTGTGGATTTTCAATCGTTAATGGTTGGGTTTGTTTAAAGCAATTTGATCTGCAAGTTCGAATGCAAGTTTGACAATTTGTGCTTTGTATGGCCTTGAATTGGGGATCCCGTTGTCTGCTGAGGCCGGTCGTTTGCATCGTGGGTTCTCCTTTGGGCCTAGCGTGGCCTGGTGCGAATTGTCACCTGGAGCAGCCTCACGTTGGTAGGCTATTATGCCTCATGTTAGGCCTAAACATTAATTTTGAAACATTAGCCTCTTTCATTCACAAAAAAAATGTATCCTCTTGGTTTGGTCCGCAACAGAACCTTTGTCCATTGATACTTAAGCAGTTACAATTTTAGTGGTTTTTAATTAATTTGTCGTTTCTTTAATATTGGAGATGGGCCGTATTATAGTACAAGTAGTATAAGGTCCTCCTGAATTAGTGTAGAAACCTTTAAATTAGAATAAATTGAGGTGCGCCGCGCCAAACAAAATTTCAAGTGCGTGGCCTTCATTTAATTATTTCTTTTAAAAGCCTTAGACTTCGAGGCATGCCATTTAGCAAATTTCCATGGCCCTCGCAAAGTTAACAACGCGTAGTTGCTTTTAGGCGCGTTATTTAATAAAATTATCTTCCTAAACTCGGGTGTGCATTTCATGTGACCCAAATCAAAATCTTAAAATGTTGAATAAAATGTGTTTAGGATTGCGGGTGCATTTCATGTGGCGCGATCCGAAGACATGTTTTAAACGACTTTCAATCTTCTTTAAAAATGAATAAAAGCGGTTAAAGGTTAAAATTTGCACATAGGTTCAAAATGTTCTAAAATCAGATAACTAAGCCAATTATAACAGTTGAGCGCCCGTGCTAGAACCACGGAACTCGGGAATGCCTAACACCTTCTCCCGGGTTAACATAATTCCTTACCCGAATTTCTGGTTCGCGGACTGTTAAACAGAGTCATTCTTTTCCTCGATTCGGGATTTCAAATCGGTGACTTGGGATACCATAAATCTCCCAAGTAGCGACTCTGAATCTTTTAATAAAAAATCCCGTTCCGATTGTCCTTTAATTGAAAAAACTCCCTTTATTATATCCCTTTCCGGGGGTGTAGTGAAAAAGGAGGTGTGACAGCTCTGCCAACTCTGCTGGGGATTAGAACCCAGAACTTCTGGTTCAGGGTTCAGAATTCGAGCTTAGATAAATTGTTATATTTGGCTTTATTTATTATCTGATTTTGTTACATGTTTGGGCCTAATGTGCTAAGTGTTGCTTCACCGCTTTGATATTCTGTGAACTGTATATAAAATGTTACGAATCCCTCCTCTCTCTGATTCTTCTAAATCATGGAGTGTGCACTTTGTGTGACTTCTTTTCTGTTAGAGTCAATTTCCAAAATTTAGAACGAGGTTCGGACAAGTTGCAAAGCCGGCAAAGCTTCTGTATTCCCGGTATGCTGCCCCCCCCCCCCCGACTCGAGTTGTCCGCTCGGGTAAGCCAGGTCTAGAACAAATAAGCCTAGGTTTGTTAAACCTAGAATAACTCAGCCTCATGACGGATCCCTAGTAGGAGCGATTTGTTTCATCACGTGCATTTGACTTAGGGGACTCAACACAGGGGTTGGGTCCGTCTAGGACAGGTGTACCCAAAATAACAGACCATCCTGATGCATATTTTACGTGCTATTTGTTGCATTTATTTATTTCGGGTTTGCATGCTGACCGGCTTCTGAGTGATGGGAGAAAATTGGACAAAAGAAAATAGCAGTGAGTTAGTTAGTCACCTATTTTGAAAGACAAAAACCAATATTCAAATGGTACTGAAACTCTGCCGAATTTTTGAGAAATATGAAAAAAAAGGTTTTGTTTTCAAAAATAGTTGGTTTTGTTTTATTTGCCCGAACTACGCCAGTTTGATTCCCACAGGGCGTGAGATACGTAGGCAATCCTCATCGGGTCCAACTTCCCTTTTTTGCAAAACTAGCCCAAAAAGAACAAAATTTTATGGTAAATAAGTAAGGTGATGCCATTCTTGTCAAAATAGCTGAATGTCCCCACAAGGGCGCCGGAAGGCTGTTTTTACAAGAAGAGCCGCCTTTGGTCATTTTTCAAGGTTTTGGCCGGTTAGTGAACAAAGCCTTAAAACGTTCTTCCTCGAGGTGCTGAAAGGCCGTATTGGCAAATCCGGATATTTTTATGAAAATTTTGAAAAAATAGTGATAACTTTTTGAGTAAAAAATGAGTCTTGATTTTTCTCCTGTTAGTTTCCTTTTTGAGCCTATTGGTTTTTATGGTAAAAATTCGGTAGGATGAGTCGTTGTAATCAAAACATTTTATTTTTATTTGGAAATCCCAAAATGTTTTATTATTTATTTTTATTCCCCAGAACTACGCTCGGACTGATTCATGCGGGGTCATGATACGTAGGCAATCTCCATAGGATTCGACCATAACCAAAAGAAAGAAAAAGAGTGATTAAAAAATGAATAAAAAAAGAAAAAAAAGAGGAAAAGTAAAAGAGAGGAAAAATAGGAGAGAAAAGCAAAGAGAAGAGAGAAAATAAGAAATCGTGAGAAGGAAACAATGGCAAAGCAAGAGAGGGAAATGAGTGAGTAAAAACAAAGAGAAGTCAAGCAAAGAAAGGCAAGAATGACGAAAAAAAAGGGAAGTTGCAAATAGAAATAAGGAAAAGCCGGGATGACGCAAGCAACTGATCAAATGCATAATAGAAATGGTTAACTGTTTAGGTGCATTCATTCCCCAAAATGTGTGGTTGCCTATCTGTTAAACCCTGATCGCTAACAAGTTTGTTGTTGTCGTCAAGTAACAGGCAGGTGGTTAGTTTGTGTGGCATTCTGGCAACTCACCCATACAACACCCATTCATAAAACAAATTGCTCATGGCCAACCAGGAACTTGATGCGAGTGTCATCGATCCTTCGAGAGAGGGGAAGAGTTGGATGTCAATACGATGAAAGAAGAGATGTATAAGTTGAAGCAGCAGATGGCTGAAATGTACCAGGCCTGGGCAAAAGGGCAACCACCACCAGCTTACCCTGCCAACCCTGCCTTCATCCCGCCATTGGATCAGTCACAGGATCATCCTGCCACCGATTCGTCCCCGGGCTTTCCCATTTACCAACACTACCAGAGCACAACTTCCCAAACACCACTAGCTCCACCACCCAAACCAGTTCCGTACCTTCCTCCACCAGCCACTCCTGTCTTCGTGGCACCCCCTCCCGCTTCACTCCACAGATCCTCTAGCGAGCCTTTGTTCCAAGCTCATGATAACCAATATTACCCCTCGGAGCCCACTTTCAAAGCTCCAGAACCCTATTCCTACACTCCTCATTTTGATCTCTCGGTAGAAACTGAGAAGCCTCGTAAGAATCCCGAGCAGGAGGAGATGATTAGGAAAGTCAAGAGCTTAGAGCAATCCTTCAGGAATATGCAGGGGCTCGGTGGACAAGTAAGCGTGGCATATAAGGACCTGTGCCTGTTCCCAAATGTCCAATTACCAGCAGGGTTCAAGTTGCCCATGTTTGATTTATATGACGGGTATGGTGATCCAGTGGCACACCTGAGAGGTTTTTGTAGCAAGATGAGAGGGGCAGGCGGGAGAGACGAACTACTGATGGCGTACTTCAGTCAAAGTTTAAGTGGCTCAGCTTCGGAATGGTACACCCGGCAAGATCATGGTCGATGGTACACATGGGACGATCTGGCCCAAGCCTTCGCATGCCATTTTCAGTACAATCTTGAAATTGTTCCAGATCGCTTGTCATTGACCAAAATTGAGAAGAAGCCAAGGGAGAGCTTCAGAGAATACGGCTTCCGTTGGAGAGAGCAAGCAGTGAGAGTTGACCCTCCAATGAAAGAGAGTGAAATGGTTGATTACTTCTTGCAGGACTTAGAGCCCACTTATTTCGGTCACTTGGTATCAACAGTAGGGAAATCCTTTAATGAAGTGGTAAAAATGGGAAGCATGGTAGAGGAAGGCCTCAAGTCTAACAAAATAATGAGTTATTCAGCAATTAAGGCGACCACCCAGGCTATTCAAAACGGCACTGGGGGTGTATTGGGAAAGAAGAAGAAAGAGGACGTTGCAGTAATTGAGTCAAGAGCTTGGACTAGGGGCCCATCACCTTACTATAACCAGCCTTGACCCCACCACCAAACTTACCTCCACACTCCATATAGCCCGCCACAACACTACTACCCACCGCCAGATCCCCATTTTTCTGTCCATCACACCCAAGCATACAGCCAACCCCCTGCCCACACACAATGGCGTGCGCCAGCCCCACAAAATCCATACCCAATTCCACAGAATGCCTACCCACCCCCACGAGCCTACCAAAGCCCTCCTAGACCAGCTTTCCGGTCCAATCAAGCACATAAGAATGAGAGGCTTTAGAAGAAGAAAACCTTCATCCCATTGGGAGAGTCCTATACTAGTTTGTTCCACAGGTTGAGACAATTGGATATGTTGAGGCCGATTGAGGCAAAGTTGCCAAATCCTCCCCCGAGAAATCTTGACCACTCGGTGAATTGTGAGTATATTTCAGGTGCTCCAGGGCATGACACGGAGAAATGCTGGCACTTGAAAATAGCTATTCAAGAGCTTATTGATACCAATTGGATCGAGGTGCAAGCCCCAGAGGCGCCCAATATCAAACAGAATCCGTTGCCGGCCCATCAAGAGACCAATATGATTGAGATAAATCATAAAGGAGGAGAGCCTAAGAAGCTTTCACAGACCGTCATGATGATTCGGTCCAGTGAGGTCAGGCCGGTTGAAAAGTCAACAAGTGAGAAATCAGTGATCAGGTTGAGCGGGACAAACAGTGAACCATCTGCGGTAGTCAAGAAAGGGTCCTCAAGTGAGGTTCCAACGAAACAAAAAAGGGCAAAAGTGGTTATGCCAGGAGTGGCGAACAAGCCAATCGTGATTGTGGAGGGTGCCCACACAGATCCCGTCATTGTCAAGCCAGGTGCTGGGAAGCGCCCAGTAACAACAGTTCCTAGTTCTGTGGTTGATCTTGATAAAGAGTTGATTGAAGGGTTCGAGAAGTTGTTCGACGATGTGAACATGGTGGAAATTGGGGAAGGTTCTGGCGACGAAGATGTGCAATTTGTCAGGCCAAGTGCAAAGATTAACAATTAGGAAGCTACTCCTCTCCCTACCGGGAAGGAGTTTTGGTAGTTTGCTTTGATTTTTCTTTCAGTTTATCAAGATTATTCCAGGGTTGTAAGTCAGATTCTATGTTCCGTCCGTTTGGATGTATAAACCTTGTTATCTTTTGATTTTAATGAAATGCAATTTCCCTTTTTCGTCATTCCTGATAGTTTTATTTTTGTTTTTCTTTTCTTCCTTATACAATTCTTTTATGCTGGTTTCAATGACATGACATGCATGAGGAATCTTCGGCCCAATTTTAAAAGCCAAGCTAATTCTGAAAAGTTGAAATCCCATCCCTTCGAATTATCGCTAAAGCCGAAATTGATGATGACGAGTGGGTCAGAACCTGCCTGAGCAATTGAGTTTGATCGATGAGAAAAGATTGGCAGCAATGTGTCATGGCCAATTGTATCAACAGAGAATGGAAAGAGCATATAATAAGAAGGTGCGTCCACGTAAGTTTGAAGTGGGTCAGAAAGTGTTGAGAGTATCCTTCCACATCAGGCTGAGGCCAAAGGCCAGTTCGCCCCAAATTGGCAGGGGTTGTTCATCGTGACAAGAGTGTTGTCCAATGGTGCTTTGTATTTGACAGACATAGAAGGCAAGTGTGTTGAAATGGCCATCAATTCCGATGCGGTCAAGAGATATTATGTTGATCTTCTTTGTTTTAATTGTATTTGTTTGTACTTGGCATGTTTTGAAGATTGGAATGACGAAGGCATTTTGTTCTGCTATCTAAACACTTTATCATTTGTTACCCCCTTTGAGCCTTATCCATTTTCTTTCATACCCCTCTTTCGGAATCAGTAGCAAAGATCAGAAACACAAGCGTGAAAGATAAATCAAGGAAAAAGAGAAATGAAAAGAATGAAAAGAGAGAGAAGGAAAAAGGAAGAAGAAAAGAAAGAAAAAAGGAAGAGAAAAGAGAAGAAAAAGAAAAAGAAAAAAAAACAGCAAAAAGAGAAAAGGAAGAAAGAAAAGAAAAGAAGAGAAAATGTAAGAAAAAGAAAGGAAAAATCACAGCAACAAAGTAATTTCTATGACATGAACTACGTTCGAACTGATTCCTTTTAAGGATAAGTAGGCAGCCTCACGGTTCGGTCCCACCAAAACAAAAATCCAAAAGTCCCCAAGCAAGAAACTGGGGCAGAAGTTGCGGTTGTTGTAAGAAATCTAATTCCGAAAGTTGTGATTTTTAAACCCATTTGAATTGTTTTAAGCCTTTGATACCCTTTCTTTCTAACCCTGTCCAAAAGCTCACATTACAGTCCAAAGAAAGACCTTCTGCCCTGTCTTCGAGAAATGCCAAGTCGAGCAGATAGAGGTGATTCATTTCAGGGGCAACACTCTGGTCCAAGCAGGAAATAATAAAAATGAGAGAGTCTTATTGGTGAAAACCCTCACGGGCACCGTAAGGCGACGGGAACTGAGAGAAATGAAAAATGAGAGAGTCTTATTGGTGAAGACCCTCACGAGCACCGTAAGGCGACGGGAGTTGAGAGAAATGAAAAATGAGAGAGTCTTATTGGTGAAAACCCTCACAGGCACCTTAAGGCGAAAGTGAGTTGAGAAGCAAACAAATGGGAGAGGTCTGTGGGTGAAAACCATTCAGGACACCGCAGGATGAACAAGGTTAGGGTTTGGGGTGAAGAAATCAGGTTATGGAATTTTGGGGCAACAAAACATGGCAATTGAAAGTTGATTGGTTGGACGGATTGGGCCGACTAGTCCGAAATGCATGTCATGATCAATGGTACCAGCTGTTCCACTCAGATAAGTCTCTTTTCCTTTTCTTTCCTTTTTGTAAGTCGTCCGGTTTTGGATTCTCTTTATCCTTAACTCTCAAGGTCATTGCATTTCATACCTTTTGGGGTTTGTTCTCTAAGATGTTTCAATGTCAGTTTTGTTCAAAGCAAATAAGAAAGGATTTCAAAGCTCACTACCAGCTTCCAAAATTGCAAAGCACAGTGTGGCCAGAACATACCAAAGATAGCAGGATGTAAAGTGGGATACAGGGAGTCACCGAAAGTTTCATCGGTGGAATGACTTGGTGATGTCGTGGGAGATGCAAAGGTTCAGATAAAGGGGTCAGAGGTGCAAAACAATGGTGTGGTATAGAACACTCGGGTCATCGAAGGTCATGGGTTTGAAAGTTAGTCAGAGAGTCAAGCGGTCTAGGGCAAGTTCGAGAAACAGGTCAAAGCAAAACACAGCAGCGGAGACATCTTCAGCAAGAATGCCATCAACTAACCACCATTTTAAACTAACATGATTTTCCTTTGATTGAAATGGGGGCAGAAAATTTCGTTTGTTTCGGAGGAACTCTCCGTAGGGGAAGAGCAAGCACCAAAACAGGTTTGACCGTAAACTCTCAAATCATAGAAGAATGTAAGATGATTGCAAAGTTTGCATGGTTTAAGACATGATTCAATTAGGAGTTGTCAGGACCCCTCCCCCCCCCCCCCCGAATAATGGGACCAAGTTTTAAGATTCCATTAGATAGCAAGATGTAGCATAAATTCTGTTGTAGCGTAGTNTTCCGATTTAGGACTTAGTCTAGGACTCCTAGGATACTAGGACCTTAACGCCTTTTACAAATTCCGTAAGTACTTATAGGGTCAAGTTCGATTCAGTTTAACGATCGACCTACTGTACGTCCAGGTACTCGAAACTTGGACTGGAAAATTTCTAGTTTAGTCATTTTAGTCGAAGTTCAGGTAGTACCGACTTGAAGAACTAGAGAAGTTACATTTACAAGTTTAGCCAGTTCAGGTAGACCGTCTAGAGACTAGACGGAATTACATTTCAAGGTTCAGCAAGTTCACGGTAGACCGTACTGAAGTACGATAGGAATTACATTTCAAGTCAGCAATCAGGAGCCCACCTGAAGAACGGAGGAATACATTCAAGTTTTAGCAGTCAGGAGCCCGCCTGAAGAACGGAAGAATACATTCAAGTTTTAGCAGTCAGGAGCCCGCCTGAAGAACAGAGGAATACATTTCAAGTCAGCAGTCAGGAGCCCGCCTGAAGAACAGAGGAATACATTTTGAGTCAGCAGTCAGGAGCCCGCCTGGAGAGCAGGGAATACATTCAAGTTTTAGCCGTCAAGAGCCCGCCTGAAGAACAGAGGGAGTACAATTCAAGTTTTAGCTTTCAAATTCTTATTAATGTCTGGTAATATGATGCCCAGCCACCAAACTGGGGCAGAAAATTTTCTTTGTTTTGTCTATTTTGTTGAAGTCAGGAGCCCGCCTGGAAAGCAGGGAATACATCTCAAGTCAGTAGTCAGGAGCCCGCCTGAAGAACAGAGGAATACATTTAAAGTCGGCAGTCAGGAGCCCGCCTGAAGAATGGAGGAATACATTCAAGTTTTAGCAGTCAGGAGCCCGCCTGAAGAACGGAGGAATACATTAAAGTTTTAGCAGTCAGGAGCCGGCCTGAAGAACAGAGGAATACATTTCAAGTCAGCAGTCAGGAGCCCGCCTGAAGAACAGAGGAATACATTTCAAGTCAGCAGTTAGGAGCCCGCCTGAAGAACAGAGGAATACATTTCAAGTTTTAGCAGTCAGGAGCCCGCCTGAAAAACAGAGGGAGTACAATTCAAGTTTTAGCTTTCAAATTCTTATTGATGTCTGGTAATATGATGCCCAGCCACCAAACTGGGGCAGATAATTTTCTTTGTTTTGTCTATTCTGTTGAAGTCAGGAGCCACCTGAAGAACAGAGGAATACATTCAAGTTTTAGCAGTCAGGAGCCCGCCTGAAGAACAGAGGAATACAGTTCAAGTTTTAGCAGTCAGGAGCCCACCTAAAGAATAGAGAAATACATTTCAAGTCAGTAGTCAGGAGCCCGCCTGAACAACAAAGGAACACATTTCAACTCAGCAGTCAGGAGCCTGCCTAAAGAACAGAGGAATACATTTCAAGTCAGCAGTCAGGAGCCCGCCTGGAGAGCAGGGAATACATTCAAGTTTTAGCAGTCAGGAGCCCGCCTGAAGAACAGAGGGAGTAAAATTCAAGTCTTATCTTTCAAGTTTTTACTGATATTTGGTAACATGATGTGCACCCAGCCACCAAACCGGGGCAGAAAATTTTCTTCATTTTGTCTATTTTGTTGAAGTCAGGAGCCCGCCTGGAAACCAGGGAATACATCTCAAGCCAGTAGTCAGGAGCCCGCCTGGAGAGCAGGTATACATTCAAGTCAGCAATCAGGAGCCCGCCTGGAGAAAGGAAAAACATCTCAAAGTGTAGTTGGAAGTCAGGCAGCCACCTGGAGAAAGGGCAAACATCTCAGATCACAATTCAAGGTGGCAACAAAGAGACATTATCGGAAGAATACAAGTCAACAAGGCAACAAGAACCACGAGAGCAAGTTTAAAGACAAAGATAGGATTTTTGTAAAGCATAGATCATAGTCTAGTCTAGCTTCTTTTTATTCTATCATGGTGCAATAAGGGGATTCAGCAAGCAGTAGTAGCAGCAGCAGCAGCAGCAGCAACAGTGAAATCACAGCTTCATGGTAGTCCCAACTACCAAACATTCCTGAACTACACTGACCTGATTCCTCTTTAGCCAAGGATATGTAGGCAATCTCAGAAGCAGGGTGCGGTCAAATCTTTCAAAAAATGCTTCCCACGGAGTATTCAAACGGGCAAAAATCGCTTCTATCCGCTCACTTTATCTTAGTACGAAACTCTTCGTGTTTCCGAGCAGAGAGGGGCAGCTGTGAGCACGTGATTTTTGCCCTATATGAATTACTCCCATAATTTCAAAACAAAATAATTTCTTTTCACTATTTGCAATTTTGTGGATCTTCGTGGCATTTTCTGTCAATTGTTTGCATTTTTGTCTGTGCATTTTAATTAGTGAAAAATATAAAAATATATTCCATTTTCATTTAGGATTTAACTTTGCATTTGTAGGAATCAATTAGTAATTAAGTTATTTCATAAAAAGGAAAATCAAAAAATAGTTTGAATTGCACTCTTTAATTTTAACCCTGATTTTGAGTAGTTTTCTTTTAATTTGTTTTTTTAAAAGTAATTGTGTTAATTTCTATTTAGGTTTAATAAGTGTTTTATGTTAATTAGGTTCTAGGACTTAATTTAGGTTTTAATCTAATTTTGGCAAAAAGGAGAGAAAAAGAATTTTTGGAAAATTGATTTGAAATTAGAAAATTAAAAAGAATTGAAAATAAAAGAAAAAGAAAGCTAAATTTCTGGGCCAATCTTTTAAATTTCCCCAGGCCTAATCCAACCCCCAGGCCCATGTTGTTTCTGCCTTTGCACCCACCACCCCAGTCCATACCCGTTCCATACCCGGTCCAGCCCCCCCATCGACCAAACGGCACCGTTTAGGTTAGAATAGATCTGAGCCATCGAGGATCTTTGATCCAATGATACTCTTCTACGTTTCTTGGTTCGAATTCAGTTTCTAAATTAGTTTCTGAATCTCATCACTAGATAAAATCTTAGGAGTCTAGATTCTGCATTTTTTTGGGTGAAAATTGGTTTGATTTTGGTCGTTGAAAGGCCCTGGTTTGAAGTTGTTTTAAGTTTGGAAATCACTGTTGTATTGCTGAGGGTTGCACTGATTTAGCTGCTGTTGTTTACTGATTCTTCACCTATTTTCCTTCTATTTTCCAGGTATTATTCAGCCCTCTCGATGTCACTTGACTTGTAACTTGAAGCAGTGATTTGGAAAAATAAAATGAAATGTGATGTTTTATTTGAACTCCATCTGTTCATTCTTTCAAATTTTTGTGGTCTAGCTA
>NW_017672110.1:87985-218029 GCF_001879085.1 Nicotiana attenuata
CGGGTTAACAGAATTCCTTACCCGGATTTCTGGTTCGCGGACTGTTAAACAGAGTCATTCTTTTCCTCGATTCGGGATTTCAAATCGGTGACTTGGGACACCATAAATCTCCCAAGTGGCGACTCTGAATCTTTTAATAAAAAATCCTGTTCCGATTGTCCTTTAATTGGAAAAACTCCCTTTATTATATCATTTTCCGGGGGTGTAGTTAAAAAGGAGGTGTGACAAGCATGAGCTGCAGTCATTCGTAGATTGCTTCGCTGGTTATCATCAAATCTGGATGGATGAGGAAGATGCCGAGAAAACGGCTTTCATTATGCCGTGGGGAGTGTATTGTTACAAGATGATGCCATTCAGCCTGAAGAATGCAGGGGCCACCTACATGAGGGCCATGACTACCATCTTTCATGATATGATACACAAGTAGATAGAGGTATATGTGGATGATGTTATTATCAAATCCAAGAAGGCCGCTGACCACATAGAAGATCTGAGGAAGTTCTTCAATAGATTGCGGAGATACAACCTGAAACTAAACCCAGCAAAGGGTGCATCCGGGGTTCTTGCGGGGAAATTGCTTGGATTTATTGTGAGCCGCCGAGGAATAGAACTGGATCCATCGAAAGTCAAATCCATTCAAGAACTACCACCGCCAAAGAACAAGAAAGATGTGATGAGTTTCTTAGGGAGGCTTAACTACATCAGCCGATTCATAGCACAATCTACAGTTATCTGTGAGCCAATCTTTAAGATGTTAAAAAAGGACGCCGCCACTAAATGGACTGAGGATTGCCAGAAGGCCTTCGACAGAATCAAGGAGTACCTGTCAGCACCACCAGTCTTAGTCCCGCCCGAGCCAGGTAGACCCTTATTACTCTACCTTGCAGTGTTAGATGGAGCTTTCGGCTGCGTTTTGGAGCAGTATGATGAAACAGGAAGGAAGGAGCAAGCCATTTATTATATCAGCAAGAAGTTGACCCCGTACGAGGCCCGGTATTCTCTATTGGAACGCACCTGTTGTGCTTTGACTTGGGTAGCTCAGAAGCTGAGGCATTACTTCATTGCCTATACTACATATCTCATATCAACAATGGATCCCTTGGAGTACATCTTTCAGAAGCCCATGCCCACTGGCATGCTAGCCAAGTGGCAATTCCTGTTGAGTGAGTTCGACATTGTTTACGTAACTCAAAAAGCGGTCAAGGGACAGGCACTGGCAGACCACCTTGCTGAAAACCCCGTGGATGGAGGATACGAACCCCTGAAAATGTATTTTCCTGACGAAGAGGTGTCAGTCATAGGAGAAGACATTGCAGAACCCTATGACGGTTGGAGAATGTTCTTCGATGGAGCAGCAAACATTAAAGGAGTTGGCATAGGAGTAGTCTTGATATCAGAAACCGGTCAGCATTATCCAGTGTCCGCCAAACTCGGGTTCCCCTGCACCAACAATATGGCCGAGTATGAAGCTTGCATCTTAGGGCTCAAAATGGCCATTGACATGCGTGCAAGAGCTGCTAGTGATTGGAGATTCAGATTTACTTATACTTCAGGTACGAGAAGAATGGGAAACCAAAAACTCTAAGACACTCCCGTATCTACATCACGTACAGGAATTGAGAAAGAGGTTCACAAAGACGAAATTCCAACATGTTCCCGAAATCCAGAATGAGTTAGCCGATGCATTGCCTACCCTATCATCTATGATACAGGATCCCGACAAGAATTTCATTGATCCCATTCCGGTGAAAATCCATAATCAAGTAGCTTACCGTGCCATGTCGAAGAGGAAGCAGACGAAAATCCTTGGTTTCATGATATCATGGAATATTTGGCAAAAGGAGAGTACTCGGAGCTTGCTAATCATACTCAGAAACGCACACTTCGGAGATTGTCCAACAACTTCTTTCATAGCGGAGGAATCCTATATAGGAGGACTCCCGATTTAGGATTATTGAGATGTGTCGACGCAAAGGAAGCATTCAGGCTACTACAAGAAATTCATGCTGGGACCTGTGGTCCACATATGAACGGTTTTGTCTTAGCAAAGAAGATACTCCGAGCTGGTTACTTTTGGTTGACTATTGAAACGGACTGCATCCAGTATGTCCGAAAATGCCACCGTTGTCAGATACATGCAGACATGATAAAGGTACCTCCAAGCAAGCTCAACACAACAAGCACACCTTGGCCGTTCGCCACCTAGGGAATGGATGTTATCGGACCAATCGAGCCTACTGCTTCCAACTGACACATGTTTATCCTAGTAGCCATCGACTATTTCACAAAATGGGTCGAAGCAGCATCTTACAAAGCAGTGACTAAGAAAGTCGTGGTAGACTTTGTCCGCGACCGCATTGTTTGTCGATTCGGAATTCCAGAGTCGATAATTACTAATAATGGCTCCAATCTCAATAGCGATTTGATAGCTATGTGCGAAACCTTCAAGATCAAACAAAAGAATTCCACAGCCTACAGGCCTCAGATGAATAGAGCTGTAGAAGCCGCCAACAAGAATATCAAGAAGATATTGAGGAAAATGATAGAGAAACATAAATAGTGGCACGAGAAGTTATCCTTTGCTCTTCTGGGGTATCGTACCACAGTCCGCACATCTACTGGGGCAACCCCCTATATGCTGGTTTACGGTATAGAGGATGTCATTCCCGCTAAGGTGGAAATTCCTTCCCTAAGGATCATACAAGAAGCTGAGCTCGACGACGTAGAATGGCTAAAAAGTCGCTATGAGCAATTAGCCATTATAGACGGAAAGAGAATGAATGCAGTCTAGCATGGTCAACTCTATCAGAACACAATGGCCAGACCCTTCAACAAAAGAGTCAAGCCAAGACAGTTCACACCGGGGCAGCTGGTGTTAAAGAAAATTTTTCCGCATCAAGATGAAGCCAAAGGGAAGTTCTCTCCTAACTGAAAGGGCCCATACATGGTTCACCGGGTTTTGACGGGAGGAGCCCTCATACTTGCAGAAATGGACGGAGAAGTCTGGCCAGAGCCGATCAATTCAGATGCAGTCAAGAGTTACTATGTGTAATCTTTATGCTTTCCTTATATGATGCAAATTGAACTACGTCTGACCTGATTCCCGTTTAAGAGGGGATACGTAGGCAGCCCTATGGGTTTGGTCACAATTCAATGAAATTTTCGTTTTCCCCCGCATTTGGAAACTGGGGAAGAATTTTGAGGAGGACCCTCAAAATTCCGTAGCAGGAGAGGTTGCAATGTCCTGAACTACGTCACAGTCGTCGGCTCATCTAAAAACCATTTTTAATTATACATTTATGTCATACTTTTACAAAATCATGCATGTCTATTATTGAAACTACATTGTTTAGCAACACTACCCCAATGATACAGACCGTATCACCAGATCGAAGCCGAATGCGTCAAGCAAAAGCCAGCGGGGATACGAACTAACCTTCCCCCTTACAAGACTCGCGATTTTTCTTTGGATGCAGGCACTGGGATTACGAAATTATTGAACATACTGTACGCCCATGGAACAAGCATTGTTCAAAAATGCGACTCTCTGAACCGTTGCACTTGCCAACATTTGCTATCAGCACGCACCCGTAATGTTCCGTATGTCACAATGCTCCTAGTAATCACAACGCCGCAATCTGCTATGAGCTAAGAAAACTCTACTGTCATTTGCTATTTTATTTCTTGCATACGGCTACCATTCTGCCTTCCAAGACTAAACGCTGTCTCCTTCTGTATCTGCATTGCATAAGGCTACTATTCTGCCTTCCAATTTGCATAAGGCTACCATTCTGCCTTCCGAGACTAAAAGTTGTCTCCATCTGCATCTGCATTTGCATTGCATAAGGCTACCATCCTGCCTTCCAATTTGCATAAGGCTACTATTCTGCCTTCCGAGGTTAAGCTCTACCTCCATCTGCATTCCAATCTGCATAAGGCTACCATTCTGCCTTCCGAGACTAAACCCTGTCTCCATCTACATCTGCATGGCTGAAAGATCGCCACATCTACATCTGCATGGCTAAAAGATCGCCACATCTACATCTGCATGGCTGAAAGATCGCCACATACTGCATCTGCATGGCTGAAAGATCGCCACATCTGCATCTGCATGGCTGAAAGATTGCCACATACTGCATCTGCATGGCTGAAAGATCGCCACATACTACATCTGCATGGCTGAAAGATCGCCACATCTACATCTGCATGGCTAAAAGATCGCCACATACTGCATCTGCATGGCTGAAAGATCGCCACATACTACATCTGCATGGATGAATGATTGCCATATACTACATCTGCATGGCTTAAAGATCGCCATATACTACATCTGCATGGCTGAAAGATCGCCACATACTGCATCTGCAGGGCAGAAAGATTGCCACATACTGCATCTGCATGGCTGAAAGATCGCCCCATACTGCATTTCATAGGCTGAAAGATCGCCACATACTGCATCCTTCATGGGCTGAAATATCGCCAACTCATCCAAAGGCGTCATCGTTCGGAGGCACCATCTTCATAGCCCGAGAACACCATGTCATGGCCTGAGGATCTCTTTAAATCTTTTGCATATCATTATACAAAGGCGTCATGGTTCGGAGGCACCATCCTCATAGCCCGAGAGCATCATCTCATGGCCTCCGAATCCCTTATCATACAACCCATAGCCCAGTACATCGTGGTCTCAGGACATCATCCTCATCGTCCAACGACAACGTTCATCGTCCAACGGGAATTTGCATCATGTTTAAATTCACGCACAATATATGCTTGTATTGCTTATATGCAGGTAAGACGGCGATCAACGGCCATCTCGGCAGGAGCAATCCCGCTCCAGTTCCTGCAGCCATATCAAACCCAACCATTCCCGTAAACCGTCCACTCACATAACCCTAGATGTTGCGTCCGTTCTTGAAATCGCCTCATCGGTATACTCCGCCCGTGATTCCTGAACTACATACGGTCTGATTCCTGTAAAACTGGGGATATGTAGGTAGCTCGGAAGCCGCGGTGCGGCCTAACCTCTTCAAACCATTTCGCTCGGTCAAAATTGGCCATCATTTCTTTATCCGGAAACTCTTTCACTGTTCCCGCGTAAAGAGGGGCAGCTGTTGATACCCAATTTTTCCTTATATATTTTTCAATATGCAAAATACCTTCAAAATAGCATATATATGCATATATAAGCATGTCCAAGTGTTTTATTATTTTTCCATAATTTTAGAGGTGTTAAATTGATTGATTTCCTCCCTTTTTATCGGTAAAATCCCCAGTAATTATTTCCAAAATTATTATTTTTGATAATTCATATATTGGATTTCTATATTTATTCCAAAATATGGCTAAGGTAATTTTTACATATTTTTATAATGACATGTAGTATTTTTCAAAGCTAAAATGCACATAATTGCAATATTAGCCCTTTTAAGGTTTAATTAGGCTTTGTATGCATAAAATTGCATCCTGTATTTTTAAATTACTAATTATGTACTGTAAATCATTTTAGCATTTTAAAATTATTTTTAGAAATTATCTACTATTTTATACAAATTAAATGGAAAAAATGGCTATTTAACTTATAGCCAAAATTGGCTTTCAAATCTAACCTAAATCAAACAGACCCCCAACCCAATTAGAAAACCCACCGAACGCAAGCCCAAACCCGAGCCATACCCGACCCACCTACCCCATTCAATTGTGGCCGTTGATCATTCAGATCAACGGTCCCAATTTCCCCTTCCAAAATTTAACCCAAACGACCCCCCCAAACCCTCTCATTCTTCACTCAACCATACTCTCATCTCTCTCTCTCACTATCTCTGGTTCTCTCTAGAACCTTCTCCCCTTCCCCCTCCACTCTGATGAACCTTATCCATCTTCTCCGGTCATCTCCCTGCCTGAATCCATGGTGGTCTCACCACTTACCAGCCTCATGGCTCCCTTTTGAACGTGTGTCATCATTTTGAGGCCTTCAAGTGAACCAGAGGTGGTTCACTCGCCTCCCATGGTTTCCCATGCCATTTTCCGGCCATCCATGGCCGTTCGAGTAAGATCTATGACTTTTTCCGGCTAAACCAGTAACTTTTCAAGGTTTTCTCACTTTCTCTGGGTTCTCCGAAACCCTAACTTCAAAGATTTTTTGGTTTTCTTTCATATCTATTTTAGATCTTTGCATATTATGAACCTTTTTGTATTTTCCTCAAAGGTTTTTCCCGATTTTTTCAAAGCGACTATCCGTCTTCAAGATTAGGGTTTTCTTATCTTCTTTTAAAAGACTTCTCCTCTGACTTTCAGTATTGTCATATGATTTTACTAGGTTTGAACAGTTTGTTTGTGTTTTTCTTCTACCTGATTTATCGTGTTGAAAACCCTAACTATCTTTGGTTTTATCCGGAGTGCTGAAACTGTTTTTGTTTATTTTGTATGTATACCTATTTCGATTGAGTTCTTTATCGTTGGACCCTTTTTCTTTGTTTATCTTGACTGATTTTGAGTACTTACCGCTTTTTACCTCAACTCTATTAAAACTCTAATTTCTTAAAGATTTTCTTCACTTGTTACTGTGAGTTTTAAAGACTTTCTTTTTTGTGTGTTGGTTTGATCTCCTTTATCTGTTGTTGTGTGTTAGACTGGTTTCTTCATTCTGGTTGCATGTGTTAGCTATGACTACCTGGCTTTGCTGATTACCATGCTTCGAGTGGGTTCCTTTGCTACTGAGCCCTCAGCCTACTCGTGTCACTTCTGTGTGATTATGTTCATCTAGTTTATTCCTCTCTTGTTTCCTTTTATCGATATTGATGACCTTGCATGTCTGATATGCCTGTTCATTCTTCTCTATTTATATGTCGAAGTGCAAAGTCATGACTCCCTCTTGATTGATCCTGATTTCCTTAAATTACGGTTTGATTGCAAGGTTTTTCTTATAAACCCCTAAAATTTTACTCGTTTGTTTAAGTTGATTGATTTCATTCCTTTATTTACTGTGGTGCTTCATTCTTGCTGAATCCTTTCTCAAATTAAGTATATTTTGTACTTAGACTCAATTATATACTCTATACTTTTACTACCCCTTATATGGTAAAAACCAATCTTTCTCAAACTGATTTTCTTTCCTTAAGTTATCCCTGTTAGTATCCTTAAGCTGTAATTCCTTGTTTAAAAGGGAGTACTTGTATTAATGGGATTCTAATTGTGATTACTTCCATATTTGTGCTGAACCTTTACTTGTTACCTTAATTTCTACCTATTTTCCAAAGCTATAAATACCCTAGTCTTTCATTAACAACACACGAACAATAAGTTCAGAACACACACATACACACTCAAACTCTGTCTTCTTTCTATACTACTTGTGCTACTGCTTTTCTAGCCAGCTGAAAGCCAAGGCTAGACTGTGGAATTCTACTTGCTTTACTTTTCTGCACTTTGCTTCCTTAACTGCTATGTCCTAGTTTAATTTTAAAGCCTCAACAATAACATGTTTCTCTTATTATTTCAGTTTCTCTCATTGTTGGTCTATTTCTACTTGTGGTTCTGTTGTGAAACTTGTAGTTGAGTTACATTACTAGCATGTTATTATGTTTCTCCTTTCCTTTAGATTAATGCATTCCCTTATGTGTGTTTCAAAGCATGTTTTGTCAATCACTTACTATGTACTTACCATCTTATGAATCCCAAATCCCTATCCCCTCCATGTGTTTACGTTCTTTCTGACTGGTTTGTGATTATGCCAGTATCAGCTATTGCCGAGCATGTCCAAACCAGTCTTAACACCCTTGCTGGGGTTATGTGTTTACAGTCAAATGTCTGTGCATCCCCAAATCCCTTGACCCCTCTGTGTGACTACTGATTCTGTGTGCGATCCCACCTTAAGGTGTTTGAGTTTTGTTTACTACTACAACTGTTTTCAATCATCTCTGTTACTGACTACATTCAAAATGGACTTGTCAGTCCAGTTTTTAAACGAACTCCTTTCAAACATGTGTTCTGCACCTTCACTATACTCTTAGAATACTAGGTTCTGCCCCTTTTGTGTGAGCCTTGCCTTGGGACCCTTGAGCTCCCTCTGAACTTGGACACATGAAAGCTAGCCTTTCCACACTGCACTTACTCTATCTTGGCTATGAAATATGGGTGTGAGCACTGTCCGGGATCCCTTGAGGTCCTTAGGGAACTCTGACACACCTAGATATGAGGAAAATCTATGAACAATCTCGGCACTTGAGGTGATTGATTACATAACTCAAGGAGGAAGTCCTAATCAGGCTTCCTATAGTGTAACTTCTTATTTTCATTGCTACTTATGTAATTCGTTCCAATGTTGGTCTGTAATAACTTGTTGTAACCAAGTATTGGGGTTGGCTAGTGAAAGGGATGGGGTAAATATGCATGCCATAGCTGTTAAGGGTAGAAAAACATGTTTATGTTCCTAATTGCGCAATAGAAACCATGCTTAGGGTTCATACATGCATTAGAAATCATGTTCTTAGGCCTCATGTTTATTGTTTCAGCATGTGCACCCTTACAAAATCATGTGTTAAAATCTGCTAATAATTAGCACCTCACTATTATGTTCTACGCTGCCATGTGCATTTAGAAATCCTGCTCTTAGGAAATCCTGCAATCCTTTTTCTGCATTTAGAAATCCTGCTTTAGGAAATGCTGTATACAAATCATCATGAGCTTTATACATGCATCTTAGATACCATATTTTAGGATCTTATCCACGCTTGCATTCACACTTAGTGTAAACTGCTGGTTATAAAAGAGGTAAAAACAGCTTCACACTTGATTATCCTGTTTAAAATAACTGGTAATAATCTCTGCATTCGTATCAACTAGAACGGCATGCTCTTAGGGTAAAACAATTTCCAAACTGTCTTTTAATTATTCTGAATAACTGCTGCATACTATCATACGCCTAGGCAAGCCTTAGGTAATCAACTTTAAATAAAACCAGAATCATCTCTGTGATTAGTGTCTAATTATCAACTGTTAAATCAGTAGGCAAGCTTGATTCGGACTTCTTTTCAGAGTCATGTGATAAATCTGATTCTGTTGTTATCACTTAGATACCATGCATAGGATTTAAATTCAGACTTTAATTGTGTATGAGTCATGCTGTCTATGTGTCTTACCTGTGGAGGTATATTTGAGCCTTTCGTTTGTCTTCCATGCTCCCCTTAATTGAAGTCCTACTTGTTATTGTATGTCACCTTAGTATTTTGCCTTTAAACCTGAGGATCTGCCTAGAACCTCCTTCTTATAGGATAGGAGTCCTAAATTCCTCTGGGACTGATAGGAAGGGACGTGTAATAGCATGCGATAGGGGTCGAGACCAACCTTCGCTTTAATTACCTTCACGGGGCAGGAAAGGGTAGATATGGATATGATGACCCGTGCGCTAATGCCACGCGTAGCCCCTTTTCTAAGGAGTGATTACCGGGCATTGTACTCATTGATCCATATTACAAACAAACCCAGGAAACCCCTCTTTACATTCATGAACATGCTTAGATTATAATCCTTTTCAAAATCTCGTTGTCTTTCAAACATTTATATGTTTAAACTTAAATCCCCTACTATTTGAGCCATACTTGCTTACTTGCTAATTGTACAAATTCACAAAAAACTGTCTGGCCGGGAACCACACTAGTGGATACTGAGGGGTGCCTAACACCTTCCCTTAGGATAATTTCAAGCCTTTACCCTATCTCTGGTTATCAAACGTAGTTATAGATGAACCGTATAGGTGCCCTAACTCACCTTAAATCGTTAGGTGGCGACTCTTCCAAAAATGCAAACCCCCTTTCCCAAAAGGAAAGAGTTGTCCCAACCAAAATGTCATAAACCCGATTCCCTCCGCGACGAAAGGAAAAAAAGGGGGCGCGACAGCATAGCAACTCACGCCTAAGTCCAAAATCACCATACGAAGCTATCAGAATCATTAAAACACAATTCCAGAGTCGTCTATACAAAAGTCAAACTCTGGTCAATTCTTCCAACTTAAGCTTCAAACTTTGGGACTAAGTGTCCCAATTCACTCCGAAACGCACCCGAAGCCAAAACCAACCTCCCCTGTAAGTCACATAACCACAACATAACATAAAGGAGGCAATAAATCAGGGAATGGAGCTAATATACTCAAAACGACTAGCCGGCTCGTTACAGATTCAAAGTCGGATTTGGGTTAAATTAGTATGGTTGGACTCGTATTCGAATGGGTTGTCGGAATTTGTGAGTTTTGTCGGGTTTTGGGGTACGGGCCTGGATTTACTATTTGGTTGACTTTGAGTATTTGATAAAAGATTGGACCTTTATAGCTTGGGTTTGTTTCTTATGACATTATTTTGATGCTGTTGAGTTGCTTTTGGCTAGTTTCGAGTCGTTCAGAGGTTGGTCGCTCAGAATGGCATTTCTAGAGTATTGTTTGGCTTGCTTAGTATTTGATTTAGCTTGTTCAAGTAAGTAATCTAAACTTGAATTTAAGGATAATTATCCCTGAGAACTATGATATTTGAGATGGGTTTGGGGTGACGCACTTACTAGGTGACGGCCGTGTGTGCGTGCACCGAGGTATTCATGATTATGATAGTTCTTGGGCTATTATATGCCTTGTTTTGTTATTATGCTTATCGATGTCATATTTTCTCCATGTGTATGGCTACTTGAGTTGTTATCTATTCTAGAAATCATGTCTAGGCAATCTGATTTACTGTTTGAGACCCGATAGGGATATTTTTTCATGTTGAGATATTTGCATTAGCCGTAGTCATACTGTTTCAATAATGATAGTTATATCTGCATGTCATATCTCTGCCTCTATACATTCTTTATATTGCATGTCACATGTTATTAGTGTCGTTTGTACATAAATGAGTCTGAGCTGTATTAGAGGCACATTATGGTATTCCATGTTACATGATTGGGTTATGTTTTTGTGATATGTTGTCATATGGAGACTTGAGCAAATTGATGACTGATATGGGTTGTAGATCCACTTCGTACGTTATGTTGGATCAGGTTGTACGTCGCAACAATTATATTAATATTGAGGTGACGTGTATGCGAGGCCCCACATTGGGCTAAGTGTTACTGATTTTGAGGCTACTTGTTCACCAGGCCCCATGATTGGGCTATGTGTGTTCACCGTGAAAATGCTAATAACAATTAAATTTGTTGATGGGACTCTAAAAACACGTGATCTATTTTTATGCTAGTTGTTAAGCAGTTGACGCTATGTGTATGAAGTTTAAGGATGAAATGCGAGCTAAAATAAAGCTATAATCGAACCGATGAGTTAGCTGTTCAGGGCCTCGAGCTGGTTAGTTTGGGGCCTAGAGGTCGATTCTCGGGCTCGGGCTTGAGCTATTAGGGGCAGTCAGGGAAGGGCTAACAGTCGTGATATAATTAAAGGAGGCTCTTTATGGCCAATGATAAGCAATAAATGAAGAACAAGTATGAAGATAGTAAATAAGAGCAACAATATCGAGAGAGTATGTTAGAGAGAAAAGAGAGAGAGTTATCATATATTTCGTGTAGAATAGTTGGGGCAACATCAGTAATTTACAAAATGGTAGGAATCCCCTTTACATCGAAGAAGGAAATCTTATATGGTATGACATACATTAATTATAAAGATACGGAGATGGGATAGTTAGACGTGACACCCCGATTAGGGCTCAGAGTAGGCTGGCTATGCTTTGTTAGACTTAGCCGTGTGTCTTGAGAACTCCCCATTTTTACTCTAGCCTCGGCCGATATTCTCTTCAGGACGGGTGTCGACGAGCTCCGAGGAAGGAGACTCGAGCGCATCTTTGCAGCCTTGAGGCTTCGGGGTGATCTTCCGAAATGACTTAATGGCGGGAAATTGGACCCTTCGATTCTGCCGCATACAGATAGTCTCCGCGTTTCCTAGAACGAAGTGATGGGAAACAATCTTGATGAACAACTCCTAGGGTTTCCTACGATGATGTCGTACTGATGGTGCTAACTAATGATGCCAACCCTCACGATAACTGGGGCATCCCCATAGACTTGTCTTTTCAGCGTTATTCAGTATGTCGCCGATCTCAATTTTCAAGGTCATAATACCGCCGTCGACTCATTTTTCAATGGTGCATCAATTGTGCCTGCCGATCCGTGTTTCAAAGGCATTGATGGTCGTGTTATCACACCCTATAAATGGGGGCATTCTGGCACTATCTCTTCATCTAAGTGTCTTTTTCCATTCATTCATCTGTTTCTCCCCACTATCTTCCTTCATTGCTGACCACCATGTTCGGGGTCCAAGGCTCCAAGGTTGCGTGGTAGCATTTTCATCAGCTGTGTAATGGCCTTCTGCCTGAACTTCTCCATGTCGAACGAGATTATACCGTCTCGACGTTGTTGCTGCTGTTATTGGCTTGGGATGACGATACATGGGGGGCCGTCTTCCTCTGACTTAAAAAGTTATTTGGACTATACACTGCTGCTCACGACAGAGCTCGGATTATACACCGCTGCTCACCTTCATTCTCCGGCCCGGCGTAGCGCTCCGCCCCTAGCTGGTAGCTTGCACGGCTCAATGTCTCAAGAAGTTAATTCAAAGTAGTCGTGAAAGCGAGGCCGACGTTCGCCAAGTCTATTATTGGTTCGAGGTTCTCTTGGCCGATGAGGGTCCTCGATCTTCGGCGGGCTATGGCATTTTTTCATCCCTTCCTGCTCCTCCTACTTTTTTCTTCGTCTTCTCCTCTAAAGTGCTACTTTGAGGGACTGGGACGAGATTGTTGAGGGTGTACATCCAAGGAGATAGTGCTCAAAGACGTTGCTACCGGAGATAAACCCTCGGGGGCAGATTGGGCCCTTAGGCTTTCACTATACGCATACCTTTTCACTTCTCTGTTTCTGTGTAAGGACCCCTTGCGGGCTTTTGTAACCATACGTAAGGACCCTTCGCTGTTCTTTTTACATTTGCGGAGATTTCTGAATGTATGTCTTTGCTGACTATTGTCCATATCTAACCCGGATGCGAGTATTCTTTCTGGTTTTCGGTTGATAAAAACGGCACCTCTCGGAGCCCTCTGTTGTTCCTTGGATCAAGCTTGAATCGATCTGACAGATTCGGGCTGTTGGGACCCTCGAGTCATATGAACATAGTACCTCGAGCCTTGAAATTTTCGAGAGGAGTTTCCGAGTGTGGGTCAGTTTTTATGCACCTAGAAACTTGCTTTGAACATTATGTAGATAACCTTTGAGGTGTTGTAGATAGGTCCCCGATGAGGGATCGCCAGACTTTAGGCGATATCCTAAGGTTGATCCTTTATGGACGAAGCTCGAATCCTGCAATGGTGCTAAATGCTTCCTGGAGTCTAACTTCTTTTTGATGGAGGTCCTCGAAGTCGGATACCACCACGAGACTGGAGATGATGCCATTGGCTTCAAAAGCCTGGCTTCTTTTTGATGGAGATCCTCGAGGTCGGCTACCACCCGGGATTGGCGACGATGTCGTTGGCTTCTTAAAGCCTGGCTTCCTTTTGATGAAGATCCTCGAGATCGGCTACCACCTCGGGGTTGGCGACGATGCCTTTGGCTTCTTCAAGCCTGACTTCTTTTTGATGGAGATCCTCGAGGTCGGGTACCACCTCGGGATTGGTGATGATGCCGTTGGCTTCTTAAAACCTGACTTCTTTTGATGGAGATCCTCGAGGTCGGGTACCACCTCGGAACTGAAGATGACGCCGTTGGCTTCTTAAAGCCTGATTTCTTTTGATGTGAGATTCTCGAAGTCGGATACCACCTCGGGACTTGCGTTGAAGTCATTGGCCTCCCGGGGCTTGACTTGGGTAGGCGGACCGTTGTTGTTTCCCCACATATATATAGGGTTGCTTCCGTTCTTTTACGGGTATCCTCATTTTAGATAGTTATCCCCCTGTTTTGGCGTTGAGCCGCTTATTACCTCTAGCGCCAAAGTATTTGTGCAGGTTCCTACTTTAGTTCCTCTAGTTTTGCCGTAGCCATGACCGTTACATTGGGGCTTGTTCGGCAGAGAAGGGAGAGTCCCGCTCCCGATGCTCAGAATCAAAGAGAGTCTTCTGAGGTGAGGTTGTGCTCCTCCGGAGAGAAGGAGGGGTTGCCAGTTCCTGGGATAAAGGATGATAACAATAGGCGGGACATGCCCTTGCAGGGCGATGGCACTTAGAGCAAGGCGAAACGGAGCCGCGTCTTCGAGATGGAAACATCGTCTGAGCCTGCCGCACCCGAAGTTTCTGGTTCTGGAAAGATGGCCTCTCCGAGCGACGTACTTCGATCGAGGTTGATTCTTCTAGGGGATAGGAGACTAGATCAACAGATGTGTGCTCGGACTTCGAGGAAGTCCAGCGGCTGCACTTTATGGTGAGTTTCGACACAGGCCTTCCGAATTCCGTGTCTTGCCTTCCTTATCGAGTTTTTCTTTTACAGGCCTTTGAAAGGCTTAGGTTTAAGCTGCTCTGTCGCGGAGCTAGGCTCCAGAAAGCTCTGGATGAGGATAGTTCCCTTGGGCTCCTTTGTGAGAAAAAGAAAGTCGAGCTGGCACATTGGCAACATGAGGCGTACCGGAGCTCAAATTACGAGAGCTATTTGATGGAGCAGGTAACGTTCTGTCCCGGGCGAGTATGCATTCTGCCTTTTGGCTTCTGAGGCTAACACTTGTTTATTCCATTTGTAGAAAAAGACGAGGCCCTGGAACGTCTTCGGGATAAAGCTGACCGTGTCAAGAATGACTGTGACGAGCTAAGAGCTCGGGCAGAGGTTCTGGCTTCTGAGGAGAAGAACGCCCTGGCTAATGTTTTTGCCTTCGAGGTTCAAGTCCGCTTAGCTCGTGATAATGCTTTAGTTCAAGTGGATATGATCATGAAGCTCGAATCCGAGCTTTCGAAAATCAAGGCTGAGATTGTTGATGCCCAGGCCGGAGTAGTGTTGAGCCGAACTAAGGCTGATCAGGAGATGGCGATTTATTTGAAGGACGCAACCGATACTCAAGCTGAGTTGAAGAGGGTCCTCGATCATGAAGAGAGGATCAAAGAATATGCCCGTCGCAAGTCTCGAAGAAAGATTCTCGAGAAGATCCGTACCAGAGGTTTTGTCCTCTCGGAAGAGTTGGCGCGAGCGAGGGCGGACGAGCATGATGCTTGGTTACTCCTATCTGACGCCGAGGAGAGTGAAGATGAGGCCACTAGGCCGTACCTCCCAGGGGTAGGTCGTAGATTTTGCCATTTTGTACATAGCATTTCCAGCGCATGTATGTGGATGGAGAATGTATCTTTTCGCGTATGTGTATAAAAGAAAACCCTTTGCGGCTTTAGTTCTTCTGTACCTCTTTTTGTCCCTCATTTGGGCAGGCGAACTGGTTTTAGAGTCGGTGAGAATCCTTAGATTCGTCATATGACCCTGGGGCTCATTAGGCTGGCCTGGGGGCTCTTACGCACTCAGTCGATGCGACCTCTAGTTCAAGCTAGCGTTTGAGCAATTATGCTTTTGCTCAACTGCTTTGGGTAAAGTCTCCAAGTCGGGTTTCAACTCGAGCTCATATGGCCCTCAAGCTTTTTATGTTTGCATGGGCTGGAGACAATGGCTCACACGCCTTCGATCGAAGGGATATTTTATTTGAATGGCCCTGAGGCTTATTAGGCTGGCGACAATGGCTCTTACGCTCTGCCCTGAGGCATATGTAGTTAACTATTTGGGTCCTGTCTACGAATCGGGTTACGACTCAAACTCATTTGACACTCAAGTTTTCAAATGAGCTGGCGACGATGGCTCTTACGCTTTGGGCCGATGCGACCTTTTATGTAAGCTGGCGATGATGGCTCTTACGCTTTGGGCCGATGCGACATTTTATGTAAGCTGGCGACAATGGCTCTTACGCTTAGGGTCGAAGAGACCTTTTAATGTAGGCTTTATTTTCCTCTCTTTAAGGGCTTTTGAAATAATTTTGCCTGACCTGTCGTTGGTTCGGGAAGAACCTCGATTTCAAGTCGTTTACGGCGATTTTCGAGCACCTCGGAAGGTTTGGCTCGTAGGCTGAGTAGCTCGAAGCCTTGTGATTTGGAGCCGACATGGTCGAAGCTCTTTTACCTATCGAGGGTAGTCTGTTTAACCGGTTCTTTTCGAAGCAGATTCAAAGTAATGGCCTATGATTTTGTACCGACGGTCGGGCGTCCCCGAGTCGCGTTAGTTTGGCTAGTACAGCCGTATGACCGTAGTTATTCATGTTTGGCCGGAGCCATTTTTTGGTCCCGAGTGTAGTAGTTTAGGCGTCTATATCGTGGGTATGCCCTTTCAGGAATCTTACAAATGTGATATATAGCCTAAACTTTGGGATCGAGTTTATGCCTGTAGTAAGGTCTTACAAAATTTTCATGCCTTTAAGGTCTTACAGTTTGTTGATACTTGGTACAAGTATGATTCATGTCTTGCTTGAGGTCTTATAGTTTGTTGATACTCGGTACAAGTATGATTCATGCCTTGCTTGAGGTCTTACAGTTTGTTGATGTCGCCTTATGTAGGTCTTACGAGACCTAGTTTGCCCGCTCGGGTCTTATGGCCTCGGGTTTTCTAATGAATGGCGATTGGCGACAGTCTCCAAGTCATTGAGTTTGTTTTGGCTCGGGAGCCGTTACTCGTGAGCTCGGAATTGCCTTATTGAGGGCTTACAACTTTGGAGATTCCGACCCTGAGGTCATGCGTTTTCTGAGCTTGTGATGCTAGTCTCTGAGTGTTCGGGACATTTTTCTTTTTTGGAGATATTTCGTGATTTACATGCTGCGTCGTTAAGGGCATACGAGTTTGGAGCTTCGAACTTGAGGTCATGCGGGTGCCGAATTATCGATGCCAGTCTCCGAGTATTCGGGACGCTTTTGATGAAGGAATAATTTTTGGCGAAAATGCTGGGTTTCCTTCGGAGCATGTGATATGCTGGCAAAAGTATTCCTTGATTATTTGGCACTAGTACATGCGTCTCTGCCATCGGGGGCTCGGCTGTGCGGACACGTTTCATTCGACCGTTTGGTCTGGTACATCATTTTCCCATTGGGACCCTATTTGGCATTTCTTGGCTCTTCCGAGCGGATGATCTTCCGAGAGGATGTCCTTCGGCGCTCAGGATTGATAACAAAAGAAGCCTTGAAGACTTGTTGGATCCCCCTTAGGTAGCATATAGGATGTCCTTCGGCGCTCAGGATTGATAACAAAAGAAGCCTTGAAGACTTGTTGGATCCCCCTTAGGTAGCATATAGGTGTTGCCTCGTTAAAAACCTTGCCGGCACAACCCTCTTCGGGACAAAAGCTCGATCGAAGGAAAATAGTGCAACGGATGCTTTTAAAACCTTAAGGTCTCCGGGCTAGGTTAGCGCTTTTGACTACTTTGATCAGGTTCCTACATAAGGGTTAGTATAAAGTATAAAATGAAAAGGGATGTGGTTATACCTTATGAGGGCACGGTACGGTCCTCCGCTATGTCCAATCGGGCTTAGACGAAGATGTAGTTCGATTACCCTTTGGCTCTTTCGAGAGTGGAGATATTGGTGTAGGTGCCACGTCATGCACCGCGAAAATTTCCCTTGCCGCGTGCTGTTCCCCATGGACGGTTTTAGTCCCGTATTTTGTTGGGAATTTCATCATTTGGTGGAGGGTGGATGGTACTGCTCTCATGCAGTGTATCCACGGTCGTCCGAACAAGGCGTTATACCTCATGTCTCCTTCGACGAAATGGAATTTGACATTTTGGGTCGTGCCGGCCACGCTGATCGGGAGAGTGATCTCTCCTTTCATTGTTTCACTTGCCATGTTGAATTCGTTGAGGACTCGATTGGCGGGCACGATTTGGTCTAGCAGTCCGAGCTACTCTATTACCTTCGACCTGATGATGTTGGCCGAGCTACCTGGATCGACGAGTACACGTTTGATTTGAAATGTATTTATGAGGACAGAGATTACCAATGCGTCATTATGAGGTTGGGACAAGGTCTCTGAGTCCTCCTCGCTGAATGTGAGGGAATCTTCGAGTACGTATCCCCGGGTTCGCTTTTCTCTGGTGATGGATATTTTTGTCCTTCTCATCACGGGTTCCTGGGGAGCGTTGACGCCCCCTAATATCATATGGATAACATGTCGTGGCTCGTTTGCTTTGTTCTTCTTGGCCGCCTCTCTTTCTCGGAACTGATGTTTTGCTCGGTCGCTCAAGAATTCTCTGGGATGACCTTTATTGAGTAGCCTGGCTACTTCCTCTCGGAGCTGGTGACAATCCTTGGTTCTGTGGCTATACGTGTTGTGGAATTTGCACACCAAGTTATGATTCCTTTGGGAAGGATCCGATTGCACAGGCCTGGGGCATCTGGTATCCTTGATTTTGGTGATGCGAACATGATGTCTGAAATATCAATGTTGAAGTTGTATTGTGATAGGCGTGGTGCCCCTATTGGCCCCGTGTTTCCATCGAATGCGGTTCTGTTAATGAGTCACCGAGGATTCTTCCCTCGGTTGATCAATCGGTCGTTGCAAGGCGGGTTACGTCTTGGGGCATTTCTCCTTTCTTCGGTGTATGGCTGATACCTTTCTCTGTTCGGTGTTGGCTCCTTTGCTAAGAGCTTGCTTGGGTATACTAAGCCCGAAGGGGCTCCTAATTGATCATCCTCGACCCTGATCTTTGACTGATATCGGTTGTGGACGTCCGACCAGGTTACGGTAGATTACTCGATCAAATTCTCTTTCAGCTGCCTCGAGGCCACTGAGCTCCGCTCGTTCAGGCCTTGATTGAAGGCCTGCACTGCCCAATCGTCGGAGACCGGGGGTAGTTCCATTCGTTCCGTTTGGAAGCGAGATACGAATTCTCGCAGCATTTCATTCTCCCTCTGCTTGATCTTGAATACGTCAGACTTCCTTGTCGCTACCTTGGTGGCGCCGGCTTGTGCCTTTATGAAGGAGTTATCCAGCATGGCAAATGAGTCTACGGAGTTGGGGGCTAGGTTATGGTACCACATCATGGCCCCCTTCGAGAGCGTTTCCCCGAACTTCTTCAGCAAGACGGACTCGATCTCGTCGTCTTTTATGTCGTTGCCCTTTACTGCGCACGTGTAGGCGGTAACATGCTCGTTGGGGTCTGAGGTCCCGTTGTATTTTGGGAGTTCCAGCATTCTGAACTTCTTTGGAATGGGTTTTGGAGCCGCTTCCTCCGGGAACGGCCGCAGCACGAACTTCCTCGAGTCTACGCCTTTCAGGACCGGGAGCGCGCTCGGGATTTGGTCGACCCTGGAGTTGTAAGTTTTGACCTTCTTGTCGTTGGCTGCTATCATTTTCTCGCCCGACTCGATCCTTCTGGTAAGATCCTCGAGCATTTTAACGATAGCAGGGTTGGCTATCGAACCGTTATTGCTCATCCTCTCCGGTAGCTGTTCGGCCGGGGAGTTGTTCCTGGTGCTATGGTGCTGGGAGTTTTTGGGTGGCTTTGCAGCTGAGCGATAGCCAGCTGTTGTGCCTGCAACATTTCAAAAATAACATGAAGGCTAACTTCCTGTTCTTCTCGAGCTGGGGTGTTTTTAACTTCCTGTTGTTCGCCTTATTGTATGCTCCTGTCGGTGCGTGAGATTTCATCGATCTGTTGTGCGTCGCGCGAGCCCGCGTCTACTGAAATCGATCCAGGTGCATTCTTGGGGTTCCGTGGTGGCGTACCAATAATTGGAACAGCCACACCATTTTCTCCATGATTTTCGAGGTCGTCGTTCTCAACTCTGTTTACTGAGCCAGACATATTAACTTGAAATTGAAGATCTTGGACAAGAAAAAGTGTGAAAGATAACTTGCGTTGTGTAACGAAACCATCAAGAAAATAATCACTATTATTTTTAGCCCCATGGTGGGCGCTATTGTGAAAATGGTAATAACAATTAAATTTGTTGATGGGACTCTAAAAATACGTGATTTGTTTTTGTGCTAGTTGTTAAACAGATGATGCTATGTGTATGAAGTTTAAGGACGAAATGCAAGCTAAAATAGAGCTATAATCGAACCGATGAGTTAGCTGTTCAGGGCCTCGAGCTGGTTGTTTAGGGGCCTCGAGGTCGATTCCCAGGCTCGGGCGCGATCTATTAGGGGCAGTCGAGGAAGGGCTAACAGTCGTGATATAATTAAAGGAGGCTCTTTATGGCCAATGATAAGCAATAAATGAAGAACAAGTATGAAGATAGTAAATAAGAGCAACAATAACGAGAGAGTATGTGTAACGACCCGACCGGTCATTTTGAGCTTTTGCACTTTGCTCGCCAGTTCTCGGGCATGACTTGCCCCGTGTAGTGTATTATGACTTATGTAAATCGTTGGTTTTGGTTTTCAGGGTGATCAGAATGAATTTGGAAGAACAGTTCTCAGTTTGAAGCTTGAAATTTGAAAGGTTTGCCCAAGATTTGACTTGTTAGTATATGATCTCGGATTGTAATTGTTATGATTTGGTTAGCTCCATTAGGTGATTTGGGACTTAGGAGCATGATCGGAATTTGTTTTGGAGGTCCGGAGTAGATTTACGCTTGAATTGGCAAAATTGAGTTTTTGGCTTTTTCCGGTTGATAGGTGAGATTTTGATATAAGGGTCGAAATGGAATTTTGAGAGATGCAGTAGTTCCGTTGTGTGATTTGGGATGTGTGTGCAATGTTTCAGGTCATTCGGGCGTGGTTTGGTTGGGTTTTTGATCAAAAGCGTAATTTAGAAGATTTTGAAATTCATAGGCTTGAATCCGATGCGAATTTGGTGTTGTGATGTTGTTTTGAGCGTTACGAAGGTTGGAACAAGTATGAATGATGTTATGGGATATGTTGGCATTTTTTGTTGAGGTACCGGTGGCCTCGGGTGAGTCTCGGGTGGTTAAACGGACTATTTCATGCTTTGGAAAAGTTGCAGATTTTTTAGCTTCAGCTGTTCACCTGAAAATTTCTGATGCGAGGAGTCAAGTTTGGAAGCTCATATCTTGCAATCTATAAGGAATCAGAAAAATTGCAAAACATGAAAGTTGTAGCCCTGGCATTCTTGTTTCTAGAGAAATAAACCATTCATGATTTGGACATCTTGTCAGAAAGTTATGATCGATTGAAGATGGCTGGTGGAGCAGTTTCGACAGAATTTTCTGATGCATGGAGCCGACTTTATAAGCTCATATCTCGGAATATATAAAAAGGTATATGGTGTACAACCTATCAAATGAATGATCTGCGAGTGTAGTTTCTAAATCTGCAAACTGTTTGTCATTTGGATATTTTCACAAGGAGTTATGGGCGTTTTAACAGAAGGTGTACAGCAGGGGAAAGTGGTAAGAGCATGTACAACCTTCACAGCGCAAGGTACAACTCGATGAAGCCTGGGCAGATTGTTTTAAGCACGAGTTTTAGCCCATTTCTTTCATTTCTTTCATTTGGCTGGGATGATTTTGGAGAGCTCAAGGAGGGATTTTCACCAAGCAACACCAGGTAAGTGATTTCTTCCTATTTTTGAGTTAAATATGTGATCTTACATGGATTTAGAGATGAAAATCAGTAGAAAAAAGTGGAGTTAGGGCTTGAGAATATGAGACCTTCTAGGGATGATTTGGGGGGTCAAACGAACTCCGATTTTCGAGTTCTTTATATGTACAGACTCGTGAGATAATGAAGAACATTTTGGTATAAAGTTTGTCCAGTTTCGGGATGCGGGCCCGGGGGTCGGGTTTTGACTGATTTCGGGTTTTGCGCTTAAAATCGATATTTTTCAATTGGAATTCATTTGTTTAGCATAATTTGATGATAAAAATCTGAACTTGGTAGATTTGGAGCACTCGGAAGTTGGGTCGAGAGGCAAGCGTGTTGCAGAGTAGCTTTTCGGGCTAGTTCGAGGTGAGTAATGAATTTAAATGTTGTTCTGAGTGTATGAAACCCTGGATTGCACAACATCGTGCTATATTGAGGTGAAACACACGCTAGATGACGAGCGTGGGGTCGTGCACCGTTGGAGATTGGGACTTAGTCCATCCCGAATTACTATTTTTCTGTATTATAGGCAGCTAATTGTTTGATATTATTATACTTTGGGCTAAATGCCATATTTGGGCTTCGTGCCAACTGTTTGAACCCTTAAGGGAGTATTAATAATATTTTCCTCACTGTTTGATTTCATACTTGTGCTCAGTCATGCTATATTTTCACTATTTTAAAAACTCAGCTATGTTATTCTTTTTTAAACACATTAATTGATTTTTTCAAAGATATTTGAGCTGAGCTTCATATTTTACGGATGCCCAAGGGGCTTATGAGATTCTGACTGAGTAAGGCCGAGGGCTTGTATTGTGAGGATACTTTTGGGTCGGGTTGCACGCTGCAGCAGTGAAATACTGATTATGATATTGAGGCCGAGGGCCTGAGATTGTGCGCTACGAGGTGGCTTGATATTGATATGAGGCCTAGAGCTTGTTTATGATGCCATGAGATGGCTTGATATTGCGCTTGGGCCATAAGGGGCCCCTCCAGGAGTCTGTACACCCCCAGTGAGCGCGGGTACCCAATGTGATAATTTAGTCTATTATATGAGGCTGAGGGCCGGATTGGTTATGCCACGAGATGGCTTGTTATTGCTCTTGGGCCGTAAGGGGCCCCTCCCCGAGTCTATAAACCCCTAGTGAGTGCGGGTACCCATTGTGATATGAGATATAACCCGAGGGGCTGGTATTATTCTATGTTATTGCCCGGGGGGCTGATTCGGTTGTTATTATGCCCGATGGGCTGGTATTGTTCCATGTGTTTGCCCGAGGGGCTGCTTCTGTTGCTATTCTGCCCGAGGGGCTGATTCTATTGATATTGTGCCCGAGGGGCGATTCTTTACGTGCTTATCTTTTCTAGTTGCCTATGATTTACTTGCTTAACTGTTAAAAGTTCTAATTGCTTGCATTCAATTGCTTAGCTGTTGAAAAGCCATTTTTGAAGAAGTTTAAACTGAGCTAAGGTGCTTAAGAGATTTCACATCTTCATTCCTTTCTTACTGGTTTTGCACTGCTTCTATACAGCATGTTGATGTACTCTTCGTGATTTCCTATCACTCAGTCTTCATTTATTTTTATTACTCACTGAGTAGGAAGTACTCACTTTACTCCCTGCACCTTGTGTGCAGATTCAAGTATTTTTGAACCTGGTAGCGGCTATTAGTTGCTTAGAGGCAAAGTCATCGGAGTTTTGTAAGGTAGTTGCCCGAAGTTCGCAGCACTGCTTTTCTCGCTCTCGATTTCATTAGACCGTATTTAGCACATTTTTGACTCTAGTTGTATTCGGACCTTAGTAGATGCTAATGACTAGTGACACCCCGATGTCGGGCTGTGTTGGTTTTTATTTCCGCAAATTATACTGTTAGATGCTTATTTTGGGATTTTATTTCTGATTAAAGACTTAGTAGTTATTTTTTTAGTTGTTTAAAATGAATTGGAGGTGTGTCGGCTGGCCTTGTCTTCACGAGAGGCGCCACCACGACCGGGTTGGGATTTAGGGTCGTGACAAGTTGGTATCAGAGCCTAGGTTACATACGTCTCACGAGTCATGAGCAGGTTTAGTAGAGTCTCGTGGATCGGTACGGAGACGTCTGTACTTATCCTCGAGAGGCTGCAGAACCTTTAGGAAAAACTTCACATTCTTGAATTCTTATCGTGCGTCCTTAATTCAGCTTGAAAAGTAACTCTTGAAATTCTTTCCACGCGTTCGTATGCGCGTATGAGCGCTCAGTATCCGATGTGCATCGATGGCTTGTGATTCTCTGATCGAGGGGCGAGATGTGATCTTTGTGTGTTTGACGTTGGGCCAGTCTGGAGGACTTGAGGCCGGATTTTTACCTATAACTTGAGCATCGAGGTGCTGATTATGTGAGCCATGTTTTCGAACTTATATATTCGATAGTGCCCCAATTAGTAGAAGTGATGGCTGGATAGTTACGTGATGAGCGTGGTGTGACTGCGAGATGTATTCATATGATTTAGAAGCATCGAGAAGGGTCTGTTGGAGGATAGAAGAACTAGATTTCCATCTTGATTCAAGGTATAGCCCCGAGTTATGGGTGTATGAAGAACCTTTTCATGTTTCCTAGTTGGGAGTGAAGTAAATTTCATGTTGCGGTAAGAGTTCACACTTAGGAAGATCAAGCGACTGCGTAATGTTTATGATGATGGAAGGTATACAAAAATGTTAGTTTGAGGCAAAACAGGTGGGTTATCTCATGCGGAGTGTTCTGAAGTTGTGTGATCCTTATGTTGTCTGTTAGAAGATCTCATTTACAAGTGAAATATATGTGTTGAAATTTAAGTTTGGGTCGCTTAAGAGTGTGGGTTTAACTGTTGCAAGAGTGAATGTGAGATTTGCAGAAGATTTGAAGTCCTAGATGGTCTGTGTCGTACGAGCTTATGAAGGGTTGAGTTTAATCTCACTATGGTATTATGGCAGCAATAGAGTATATGCATTATGAGTTATTGTATGTGTTTTTATCTATGGCTTCGAGCCAAGTGGGGGAGTCTGCTGTTGATTAGTTGGTTGCACGGTTATGTGCTATGTTGGTTCCAGTTTGAGGCGTACGGGTGAATCAGTTATGGCTCACGGAGATTGAGACCGAGGATGGCTCGAGTAAAGGAAATTTCAATAAAGGTTATGTTATGCTTTATGGGTGTATGAGAATCGTGGAATGACTTGAGTTGTTATTGGCAAAGGATGTACGGTGCGTAGAACGTGAAGTTGTTTGGTTGCATTAAGGTGGAGTTACACCCTGCGGTGTCGGAGTGCTAACGAGGCACAAGTTTTTCGGGTCATTTAATCAGTCTAGTTGCGATTTGAGTAGAATGGATGACTCTCGAGAATGGTTCTAATGGGTTAAAGATTTTACATGTAATAATTGGAGATTTTCAAGTTGTATATTTGGCTAGAAACTGAGGTTCGCATTGGAGGGAGTCAAGACTCGTGGTATTTCAATATCATTATGGGATTCAATATATATCGGTATCGGGAAGGTAAAGGTAATGGCTTTGGATTCGCAGGAAGTCCTTCCAGGGTAGGTATTTTGAATGTGGTGCTTTTGGGAATATTTAAGAGAGTATCCAGCGGCTTAAGAGCCTTGGGCGGTGTGGTTTTATGCTTGGGTCTCGTATGGTGAGTCTGGGTTGAGGAATTGTGGTGTTATAGCAAGAAGGAGTATCAAGTTGAAGGTAAATTAGAAGGAAACTCGGATAGATGGGATAGCTTAGTGGTAGGCCGGATCGGCATGGTAATGGATATGATTGGCTCTTGGGTGCTTATGAAGTGGTGGGTTTCCACAGGTGTTTCGTGGCAATGCTCTTAGGTTTTGATGGCTTGTGTAGCTTGGTTGAGTTAGAAGGAGTTAGTCCTGATGGTTCGGTTTTGTGTAAAGGGGATTCGTAGAGTTCTTGATAATTTCTACCACGGTTAGAGATGGATAATTTCTGCTGGTATGAGGAGCATGGGAGGTATAGTGATTTTCTCCTAGATGGGATCAAATGGAAAGTTCTTGACTAGTTGAGTATATATTTGATTGTGGCTCGAAAGGGATTATGAAGTTCTCATATTTATCATGGGATGGCATGGTATATGTGGTATGTTGTGTAGGGTTCAGACTGGCATGTGTAAGGTCGCAAGTCAGTTCTGAAAGGAAGGTCATAAATTCTTAGACAGCACGGGCAGTTTCAGATGACTAGGTAAATGATATTACTAAATGGTGTGTCTGGATAAGGGTATACACTTCAGAAAAAGGGCAATGTGTTTGAACTAAGGATACTTCATTAGTATTGTGGCACTCTCTTATTGGATCGACTGTCGATATTCAAGTTGGCTTGGTAGCACAGAAGAATTATAGGAGTATCCTCGTGGAATGATCGAGTATCGGATGTGTGTTAGATGTTCGGGCAGTGTAGTTGGGATCAAATATGGTGATTCGTGAGCTTTATGGATTGGGAGACTGAGAGTTTCCGTGATTAGATGGCTTTGTGGTTGTGGACTGTGAGAAAATAGCAAAGGTTGGTCAGTGGGTAGTATGTGCTATGATTCAGTCATTGTGAACCTTCAAAGAGTTAATTATCTATTGTGGGTGACCAGAGTTGACTTGGGGTTCATTGGTAGGTCCAACATGGATGTGTGTTCTGCACCTGGTCAGATTTGTTTACTCCAAACTGCTATTATTGAGAGATGTGCCATTCGATTGTTATTGAGCTTATTCGTGATCTATGAGTTACTCTCGTGTGTTATGAGGAGTTGAGATTTGGTGGTTATATGCACATATCGTGCGGTTTTGTTTGGGCTTTATAGCGGGATTTGAATGAGACGGGTATTTGGGTGTTGCATAATTTGTTGTACATTGGATGTGTTCCTTCAAACTCGTGTGGCATTGCGTCATTTGCTTCTCCATGGCTATGGTGATTCGCTTTTGGGTGCTAGGCATCAAATTGCGCTTGGTTGTCGATTTTGAGCATAGTGACTGGAGGTGTCTCATGTGGGCCAGTGTTTGGATAGGGTCGCGCATTGCAGCGAAGTTATGTGAAGGTATGACCCTTCGAGTTAGATTCATGTGTTCTGTTTCTATGATGTGTGACGGGTTCCCAGCATTGTGTGTGGTGGTACTGGTGAGCTTGCGGTACAGCTCTCTCATTTGAATCATTTTTCATGATTTGAGTACGTTCGGATTGTTGTTTGTTGGTGCGCGGATTGCACAAGTTGTGGCTGTAGATTGTATCGATGTGTCATGTCCTCAGAGTAGTTGTGTTAGATTAGATGAGATCTTTGGGATCTGAAATGAGTACAAACTGATTTGATTTCAGCATGTTGGAAGGATAATATCGAGGTTTGGCTCGGAAATTTGCTGTGGTCTTTGCCAACGGAGAAGTGGCTTCATGATTAGTTGATCTAAGAAATGGTTATGGATTATTGCGTGTTTCATTTATCATTGGCAGTATATAAAAGTGACGGAATGAGACTTTAGGTTATAAGAGGTTTTCTATCGATATTCGGTTGTTGTGTGCAGCTGCTGTGATTAGAAGTTATCGCTACCAGTGTTTGATTTATGTGGTATATCATGTAATTTCACCTAAGGTTACAGATATGGTTTGTTACAGCATGTTCGGACCTATTCACAGTATAAATGTGAGATTCTGATCGTATTGAAGATTTTAGAAGTGGAAATGTGGTTCTAAGGTTTAAGGGCTAGGTTGGATTGTGAAATTTCAGTTATATCGTATTATCAGACCTATGTGATATAGGGTGACGTGGGATCACCCCCGGGTATATGCGTGGTAAGGTTATTCGGCGATTGGTTGGCTTTTGGAACAACTCTGGGCACGTTCGAGAACGAACGTATGTTTAAGTGGGGGAGGATGTAACGACCTGACCGGTCGTTTTGAGCTTTTGCACCTTGCTCACCAGTTCTCGGGCATGACTTGCCCCGTGTAGTGTATTATGATTTATGTAAATCATTGGTTTTTGTTTTCAGGGTGATCAGAATGAATTTGGGAGAACAATTGATCTCGGATTTGAAAGGTTTGACCAAGATTTGACTTGTTAGTATATGATCTCGGATTGGAATTTTTATGATTTGGTTAGCTTCGTTAGGTGATTTGGGACTTAGTACCGTGATCGGAATGTGTTTTGGAGGTCCGGAGTAGATTTAGGCTTGAATTGGCGAAATTAAGTTTTTGGCGTTTTCCGGTTGATAGGTGAGATTTTGATATAGGGGTCGGAATGGAACTCCGAGAGTTGCAGTAGTTCCATTGTGTCATTTAGGATGTGTGTGCAAAATGTCAGGTCATTCGGACATGGTTTGGTTGGGTTTTTTTATCAAAAGCATAATTTAGAAGATTTTGAAATTCTTAGGCTTGAATCCGATGCGAATTTGGTGTTGTGATGTTTTTTTGAGCGTTTCGAAGGTTGGAACAAGTCTGAATGATGATATGGGATATGTTGGCATGTTTGGTTGAGGTCCCAGTGGCCTCGGGTGAGTTTCGGGTGGTTAAACGGACTATTTCATGCTTTTGAAAAGTTGCAGATTTTTGAGCTTCAGCTGTTCACCAGAAAATTTCTGATGCGAGGAGTCGAGTTTGGAAGCTCATATCTTGCAATCTATAAGGAATCAGAGAAATTGCAAAACATGAAAGTTGTGGCCCTTGCGTTCTAGTTTCTAGAGAAATAAACCATTCATGATTTGGCCATTTTGTCAGAAAGTTATGATCGATTGAAGATGGTTGGTGGAGCAGTTTCGATAGAATTTTCTGATGCATGGAGCCGACTTTAGAAGCTCATATCTCGGAATATATAAAGAGGTATATGGTGTACAACCTATCAATAGAAAAATCTTCGAGTGTAGTTTCTAAAAGAAAGATCTTCGAGTCATTTGGATATTTCCACAAGGAGTTATGGGCGTTTTAACAGAAGGTGTACAGCAGGGGAAAGTGGTAAGAGGATGTACAACCTGCACAGCGCAAGGTACAACTCGATGAAGCCTGGGCAGATGTATTAAACACGAGTTTTAGCCCATTTCTTTCATTTCTTTCATTTGGCATGGACGATTTTGGAGAGCTCAAGGAGGAATTTTCACCAAGAAACACTAGGTAAGTGATTTCTTCCTATTTTTGAGTTAAATATGTGATCTTACATGGATTTAGACATGAAAATCAGTAGAAAAAAGTGGAGTTAGGGCTTGAGATTATGAGACCTTCTAGGGATGATTTGAGGGGTCAAACGAACTCCGATTTCGAGTTCTTTATATGTACGGACTCATGAGATGATGAAGAACATTTCGGTATAAAGTTTGTCCAGTTCCGGGACACGGGTCCGGGGGTCGATTTTTGACTGATTTCGGGTTTTTTTGCTTAAAATCGAAATTTTTCAATTGGAATCATTCGTTTAGCATAATTTGATGATAAAAATCTGAACTTGGTAGATTTGGAGCACTCGGAAGTTGGGTCGAGAGGCAAGCGTGTTGCAGAGTAGCTTTTCGGGCTAGTTCGAGGTGAATAATGATTTTAAATGCTGCTCTGAGGGTATGAAACCCCGGATTGCACAGCGTCGTGCTATATTGAGGTGAAACACACGCTAGATGACGAGCGTGGGATCGTGCACCGTTGGGGATTGGCACTTAGTCCATCCCGAATGACTATTTTTTTGTATAATGGGCAGCTAATTGTTTGATATTATTATACTTTGGGCTAAATGCCATCTTTGGGTTTCGTGCCAACCGTTTGAACCCTTAAGGGATTGTTAATGATATTTTCCTCACTGTTTGATTTCATACTTGTGCTCAGTCATGCTATATTTTCACTATTTTAAAAACTCAGCTATGATATTCTGTTTTAAACACATTAATTGATTTTTTCAAAGATATTTGAGCTGAGCTTCATATTTTACTGATGCCCGGGGGGCTTATGAAATTCTGACTGAGTAAGGCCGAGGGCCTGTATTGTGAGGATACTTTTGGGTCGGGATGCACGCCGCAGCAATGATATACTGATTATGATAATGAGGCCGAGGGCCTGAGATTGTGTGCCGCGAGGTGGCTTGATATTGATATGAGGCTTGTTTATGATGCCACGAGATGGCTTGATATTGCGCTTGGGCCATAAGGGGCCCCTCCAGAGTGTGCGCGGGTACCCAATGTGATGATTTTGTCTATTATGTGAGGCTGAGGGCCAGATTGGTTATGCCACGAGATGGCTTGTTATTGCTCTTGGGCCGTAAGGGGCCCCTCCCGGAGTCTGTACACCCCTAGTGAGCGCGGGTACCCATTGTGATACGAGACATAGCCCGAGGGGCTGGTATTGTTCTATGTTATTGCCCGGGGGCTGATTCTATTGTTATTATGCCCGATGGGCTGGTATTGTTCCATGTGTTTGCCCGAGGGGCTGCTTCTATTGGTATTGTGCCCGAAGGGCTGATTCTATTGATATTGTGTCCGATGGGCGGTTCTTTACGTGCTTATCTTTTCTAGTTGCCTATCATTTACTTGCTTAACTATTAAAAGTTCTAATTGCTAGCATTCAATTGCTTAACTGTTGAAAAGCCATTTTTGAAGAAGTTTAAACTGAGCTAAGGTGCTTAAGAGATTTTACAGCTTCGTTGCATTCTTACTGGTTTTGCACTACTTCTATATAGCATGATGTACTCTTCGTGATTTCCTATCACTCAGTCTTCATTTATTTTCATTACTCACTGAGTTGGAAGTACTCACTTTACTTCCTACACCTTGTATGCAGTTTCAGGTATTTCTGAACCCGGTAGCGGGTATAGGTTGCTCAGAGGCAGAGTCATCAGAGTTTAGTAAGGTAGCTGCCCGACGTTCGCAGCACAGCTTTTCTCCCTCTCGATTTCATTTGACCGTATTTAGCACATTTTTTACTCTAGTTGTATTCGGACCTTTGTAGATGCTCATGTAAGGGGCAACATCAGTTGTTTACAAAATGGTAGGAATCTCCTTTATATAGAAGAAGGAAATCTTATATGGCATGACATACATTAATTATAAAGACTTCGGGCCGTGTGTCTTGAGAACTCCCCATTTTTACTCTAGCCTCGGCCGATATTCTCTTCTGGCCGGGTGTCGACGAGCTCCGAGGAAGGAGACTCGAGCGCATCTTTGCAGCCTCGAGGCTTCGGGGTGATCTTCCGAAATGCCTTAATGACGGAAAATCAGACCCTTTGATTTTGCCGCATACAATGTGATTATGATTAGCTCTTGGGCAGGATACACTCCTCCGGAGTCCGACATACCAGTAGTGGACGCAGGCACAGTGTTTTATATATATGCTTGATGAGGGCATCTATGCCAGGCACCCGTACAGTACCAAGTGCTGATGTGTGTGATGGTTAAGGCATTGTGCCAGGCACCGTGAGCATTCTAAGTGTGGTTATTCTTGATGGTTTCGCTGTGATGATATTGAGTTGACATAAATATTTGTCATATAGGCATAGAGATACATTTTCCCCATGCTACATAGTAATATGATATTTGATGATTCGACATGTATATTTTACATATAGGCATAGAGATGTATATTCCTCATGCTAGACGGTAATATGACATTTGATGATTTGACATGTTTATTTTTCACATAGGCATAGAGATGTATATTCCTCATGCTAGATGGTATATGATAATTAATGACTTGACATGTATATTAACATGTAGGCATAGAGATGTACTTTCCTCATGCTAATTGTTAAACAAAAATTCTTATCTAGAGTTGTGAATTGGTAAATGCAGTTCTTTTGATAAACTCATGCTTAGTTGATTTCGATAGTAAGATTTGGACTTTAATTGTCACACTTAGCATGTCTACTTTCCTGTAACTGTGAATGAGTTGAGCATACATCTCTTGAGTTATTTACCTTTACTGACATCATTATATTATTACGAGTTGTTATTGGCTATTGATGCGGACTTTGTCCTTATTCCGAACTCGTCACTGCTTTCAACCTGAGGTTAGGTTTATTACTTATTGAGTACATGGAGTTGATTGTGCTCATACTACACTTTTGCACCTTGCGTGTAGATCTTGGAGCTGATGTTGCTGTGTATGGTGGGAGCTAGCATTGAAGATGTACCCTCCTTCTCGATATAGCTGTCACTTATCCTCGGTAGCTTTAGATTTGCAAATCTATCTATGTACAATTCGAATAGGTTGTGTATTTATTTCGTACTAGCTTTATAAATTCTAAGTCTTAGAAACTCATAATTTGTACTACCAATCCTTGGAAGTTTGTATTGAAATTCAGTTATTTTATTCTTTGACTCCTATATTTTCTATTTGAGTTGTGTTGACTACTGTTATACGGCTTACCTAGCGGGTTAGGTTAAGTGCCATCGCGACTAGCTGGATTTTGGGCCGTGACACTCCCAGACAAGATTAGGCAAGATACTTACCTCTTTCGGCAATCCTTCAACTTCAAATTGCATAGAAACCTTGCTCTGGCCATCCGATCACACAAATCCAAGTCGATCATAAACAAAGGAAGTCAAACACTGCTTTAGGTAGAGATCTCAATCTATAAAAAATTCCCAAAAGGTCAACAAAAGTCAACTCGGGTGTGCGTGCTCGAAATTTGAAACCAATACCAAATCTCAATGCCCTATAACCTGTCGAGTCAAATATATAATTAGCTTCCAAATCTAAGTCCAACTCGATCATCAAATCCTCAAAATACACACTCTTAAAGTGTAGTCAAAAATCCTAAACGTCACTTTGAAATTGCATATTAGGTGTAAAAATCCATGGGGATTCATGATAAATAATCAAAATCGAGTTAGCAACACTTATGTAGATATCATACTCTGCTATTCTTATACTTATACTTGTTCAGGTTATTAGACCAGTAGGTGTCTTAACTGTTCCTCGTCACCACTCCACTGAGGTTAGTCTTGATCTTTATTGGGAACCGTTGTGGTGTGCTCATACTATTCTTCTGCACATTTTTGTGCAGATCTAGGTATTTGATCGTTAGTAGTTGTGCATATTCTTGCTGAGGAGACTCAAGGTAAACCTGTTGCTGCATTCGCAGGCTTCAGAGTCACCTTCTTATTTTGTACTCACACTGTTTCTAATTATTTCCAGACAGTTGTATTTAGAAGTTGTAGCAACTCTGTAGAGCTTATCACTTGTACTAACGATTTTGGGAAATTGTAAATTTTGCAGATATTTTAATTAAATTTTTAGTTATTATTTCAATTTGTTATTGTTTCACTTAAATTTTAGGCTTACCTAGTCCCTAAGACTACGCGCCATCACGATACCCAACGGAGGGAAATTTGGGTTGTGACATGTTGTTGGGTTGTTGGATGTGTTGTGGTGCTGAATAGTTGAAGGTTGTATGTGTTCTTGTTGTTTTGTTGGAGGGGAAATCAAGGAAAATAGGGGAGATGTTGTCCGTTTTAATAGAAAATAAGATTTTCATTCGTTGTACGATAGTTGCATTATTCGTAGCCTAATAATGCTTCAATATCGTTGTTGTAGATTGAAGTACTAACGGGTTGGACCAACACCATAAGGTTAAGTAAACAACAAAGGTATGCTAAGGCCATCCCTTCTTTCCTTGTGGCATGATCCATATGCTATAAACAAAACGAGCAAACGTGGAACTTTCACAAATGAATCTATTACTAGAAGTTATATGGTTGCATATGTTCTTGATTCCCCATATATCCTATTATTATATCGTCTGTTCATTGGTCTCAGAAAATACATAAGTTGATAAAGTTTATTTCGTGATAGTAACCAAAGGCATATTGATCTTATGACATCCCGAGAGATCTTATTGACTTCATTATGCACTGCATTTATTTATACATGTACATTGACCCACGACCAGATGGCATTATATACACATATATTATATGTATATGGGGTAGGGGGAAAGGTTACGGCGTTATATACGTACCACCACCTGAATCAGATGGTTACGTTGATGATTTTGCCCACAGAGGCCGAGATGATATGATGGGATGCCCTTAGAGGCTTGATGATGTTATGTACGCATATACCTATGCATGATATGACATTATACGCACATGCATGACATTATAAATGTTTCATCATTCACAGAGCTATTCAGGTTGAATCCTTTACTCCATGTTTCTTTCATGTCTTCTATATACTACTTTTCATTCCTTACATACTCGGTACTTCTGTGTATTGATGTCTTTTTTTCCTGAGAACGCTGCATTTCGTGCCCGCAAATCCGACAGACAGGTTGACGGTCCTCCTTGTAGGCTATCAGCTAAGCGGAAGGTGTTGGTGCACTCCACTTGATCTGGAGTTGCCCATTTGGTCAGTATGATTTGGACATGTATAGATTGGTATGGTGGGGCTCTGTCCCGACCTTTATGACGTTTATGTACTCTTAGTGGCTTGTAGACAGATATCATGTATATGGATAATTGTATGGCCTTGCCGGCCTATGTTTTGAGTGTACAGATGATCATTTCAGTCTTACAGGCCCGTATGTCACATGTATAGTTTCTATATCGTGTTGGGTCGTCCTATGTGTAGTATTCCTTGATGTTTTATTCTAGTTATCTCATGACGCACCTTCTGGCCCATTTACCCATGATTGTGTGATAAGAAAAATGTGTTACGTTGGTACTCGGTTGAGTAAGGCACCGAGTGTCCATCGCGGCTCTTCGATTTGGGTCATGACAAAAGTGGTATCAGAGCAGTTATGTCCCAGGGAGTCTACATGCCGTGTCTAGTAGATTCTTGTTTATGGGTGTGTTGTGCACCACACTTATAAGTAGGAGGCCATAGGGCATTTAGGATTGTCACTCTTTCTTCTTACTATAGATCATGTGGCAGAGCTTAATTGTAAGAATTCAAACTTCTAAATTCTATTTTATTCATAATATGATGATACCTACATCAAGAAAGACAAATGGTAAGAGATTGAATGTGGCTGTGGAAGGGTTTAGTCAGTGGAACTCGATTTTGTATCATGCTTCTGATGAGTAAATGTGAGGTCTTCAGCAGATCATGTGTGTACTAAGACTTCTAAGCTTCTTGATAAGAGTCCCTAAGGCATGAATATATATCCACCCTTATGGTAAAAAGCAATGAGAGGATCAGAAGGTAGATATAAGTTTCAACAAGTAAAAAAAGCAATGTGAAGAAGGGTACGAGGTACCCTGTTAGTGAAGATTATCAGTATTTACAATTCAGGCAGAGAAATATAAACAATTTGAGTTACTTTCAACAGTAATAGAGATATATACAATTGACCACACCCATCTCAATTATGCCCTATGGGAGGTAACGGATATAGTTTAAGAGACGAATGGGATATAAGAATTCAGGTGGGGTTAGAGTAACCCAAAATAGTAGATGGATTGTTATCATTAGCTAACATTTCCAAAGGATAGTGCAAACATGGTAATAGATCTCCTTGTGAGACACCGAGATAGTGCACTCTAGAATAGTACGGTCAGATATGCACACTAGAACGTTCAGAAATTTTAGAAGATAGGAAGTGAAATCCTAGAAGGGATAAATATTTACCTTAATATGACTCACGCCCCTAGTAAAAAAAAGAGAATGTTAGGCGTCCTAAAATGCGAGTGAGATGAAGAAAGGAGAGCTAAAAGTGAAAGAACATTTTGTTAGAGTTTTCAGAATAAAGTGATAGGTAGAAATATTAGCCGGAGAATAAGAAGAGAGTAAATGAAACATTATGAGTAAGATGTGATAAATGGATGATAATGATAAATCTAAATATGACAGGATTTCTATAGTCAAGTGAAGGAAAAGACAAGAGGTGACAGGCTTTGTGACAATAAAAGAGTATAGGTCAAAGGTCATATCTTCATTTCGAGAAATGAGTTGGTCACTCCAACGTGAATACCAGAAGGCTAAGTTAGATCTCCCGTAGTAACAAAAATTAGTATGGTCTAGTAAATAAGATACACTGAACATGGGTTAGGGATCAAAAGATTTGATAATAGCCGATATCGTGAGAATTTTAGAGATCGCGTTTCGGCAATAATAGAAAGGACAACAGAAGAATAACCTTTAAAGGTCATTCAGGAAGACATTTGCCTAAATAAGCACTGTGAGCCGAGTTAATCTTAAGGGACTAAGTGTCCCTGTTAAACTAGGTGTTACCCTCGTGCGTAAGAATTCAGTTATCCCTGGTACAGAAGGGTTACCAAAAGGCGAGTAAGAGTCCATGAAGATGTGAAAAGACGCCAATGATGAAGAGAGGGGGAAGATGGTATGATATGGTATTATGTCAGATTATGTGGTTTAGGTAACTATGAAATAGTAAAGGAAGAATATGGTAGAAAGGCAAAAGGAATGATATTTTATTTATTCAGATCGTACAGATATGATACCACTCCAGAACATTATGCAAGCATAACACCGGGGAGAGGCAGTAAGGATGCCATCACCAGATTTTATAGCTAAATAATTGCAAATACATAAGGAGGCAGTGCGAGGGGTAAGTTAAAAAAAGGACATAACCCAAGAGATATTACGCAGAATATAGATATGAGAATGGACCGACGAGTAGTTAGTAGTTGATACAGGAAGAGCCTAGTTATGGCTAGACAAGAGGATACAAATAAATCAGCAAATCGTGCAAGATAAACGTAGTGAACCCCAACATAGCAGATATGACATCGTAATCCTTGAGAAATATTCAGATAGGAGTTGGGGTAGTTAAAGGTACCGCATAAGTGTTACGGAAATAAAAGAGAGTGCCACTAGGAAGACAGTCAAAAAATTCAACTTAGAAGCAACTTTACGAGCATAAGGGCGCGGAGGTAAGTGACTAGGGATAATTATTGGCGAGCAAGAACATTAAAATTCCTACGGGTATACGATGTAATAATCTCGCAGCTTTACAAGAGTTACACGGTCTTGTAACAAAAGTCTCACTACAATATTGTATAAACTCCAAAAGAAAGTGGCACCTATCGTGGCTAACGAACGGGAAAAAATTCAATGGTGTTATTTGAGATCATATGAGTTACAGGAAATTCCAGCATTCGTGGGCAATAAGATAAGTAAAGTATTCATGCAACAAGTGGCAGAACGACCTGGAAAGTAATTACTTACATTTAAAGACAACTAGGAAGGAACAAAAAGAAATCTATGGTGCTAGCAAGTTGAAGGAAGGTTGCGAGTAGTATAAATAGATATGTGTAGGTTGAGTACTTTACTCCATGTTTCTTTCATGTCTTTTATATACTACTTTTCATTCCTTACATACTCGGTACTTTATTTGTACTGACATCCCTTTTTCCTGGGGACGCTGTATTTCATGCCTGGATGTCCCAATAGACAGGTTGAAAGTCCACCTAGTAGGCTATCAGCCAAGCGGAAGGTGTTGGTGCACTCCACTAGCTCCGGAGTTGCCTATTTTGTCAATATGATTTGGACATGTATTGATTGGTATGGTGGGGCTCTGTCCTGACTTTTATGACATATATCTACTCTTAGAGTCTTGTTCACAGATGTCATGTATATGGATGATTATATGGCCTTGTCGGCCTATGTTTTGAGTGTACCAATGATCATTTCAGTCTTATATTGTTACATCTCGTACCATAACGTTAGGATTCGTCGAAGTAATAACATATGAGTTGGAAGAGGTTAAGGTCATACATGAAGATATGGATGTAAGACCCTGTAAGTTTGAAGAATTCCGGAACTACTATATATTGGCTTGATATGTATTTTCTTTGAAGTAAACCATTTTTCGATAAAAGTTGATAGATATGATTTTATATGGTTGTGATAAGTTTTAAATTATATACATGACACTTGAGAGTTTATAAATGAGGTTTTATTTATTATAAGAGCAGATAGTATTTTTATCATAAGAAAAGTTGTCCTTTTTCTGTTTTGAGAATTTATAGAACAATCTTTTTTTGTAAAGATAAAAATTATTTTCTCACAAGAAAAGAAGGTTACCTTTTTAGCATTTTAAGAATTAAGCGTATGAAATTTTGTACTCTTAGAAAAATTAGAAGTTGAGAAAATATATGTATTTTTATATGGATATTTTAAGGAAATAATAGTGTGTGTATTGATTTTTATATGATACCACATGACCATGATAGTAAGTTATATCAAATTTATTAAAAGTGAGTAGTATTTTAAGTAAGCTGAGATAATTCTTAATTATGTGATTAATTGATTGATTATTGGTTAATGAAGTTTAATTAGGAATTTGTGGATAATTATTTAAGTGGGATCTTGGATAATTACTAAGGGGACAATGATTTACGTGGAGCTATGGGGTTTTGGCAGCAAATTGCCACCAATCCTTATGCTTAAGGAGGTGGTGGCAATATTTAAGGTATGTGCACATTGCCCTATTTTTGTTAAAAGATTACATTGAGAAGGCTTCGCTTAATTCACAAAAAAAAAAAAATGGAAAAAAAGTCTCATACCTTGTGAAGCTACAAAGCAACGATTTAGTTCTTAAAAATGGGAATTCATATGAATCATTAATAACATGATATTAGGGTAGGGTTTGGAATAACTACAAGGTTGTAAGGATTTCACTGGTTTGCAACAAAAGATGGTAAGTGTTATGGACTCGTCGTCTAAGGAAGTACGGTACAATCTTTCCATTTTCGCGCACTTGAACGAATACAATAATCCCCAACACTTCAAACACTCCCAATAACCATGTTTCAACTGAAAAATATGATAAAGATCCTATTTTTTTTATCAAACCCCATTTATGGACTCGTGAGTTTTACTCTACTTGGAGAACATGGGTTTTACCAGAGGATAGTATAATCATTGAATCAAATGGTTCTGGTGATGATAATATGGGTTTTGTTTTGTTTGTTATGGGAAGTTTTGAAGGTTTTGAAAAATGTTTCTTGCATGGGGTGTGTTTTGGAAGAGAGTGAAAAGGTTAGTCTTCTTGAAATTGGATATTTTGATGACTTCAATAAGGGTTCTTGTAAGAAGTTTGAATATAGTTATGAACTGAAAGTTATCTGAGGCATTTAGTGGGAGTTTGCCAAGGAAGGTGAGTGTGTTAAGGAATGCAATTCTTGAGAAGAATGGTGACGATAAGGTCGGTAATGCAGCTGGGTTAGTGATAGTTGGTTCGGATATTTGTTAAGCGGTGAAGAATTTGCATTTGAGAGGATTGCTTCCGGGTTATTTGGGTCTTTCTTGTTTGGGTTTTGACGAGTTTTGTCGCAACTATCGTGTGTTAGAAGGGATTGTCCAGAGAACCGGTTCAGGTATGTTACGGCTATCTCATTCTTTCTTTTTGGCATGGTCCAAATTATACAAAAGAAACGAGCAAACGCACAATTTTCATAAACGATTCTATTCTTTGAAACACTAGTGGTCTCTATGTTCTTGATTCCCATGTGACATGCTATTATATCTTATGTTCATGGGTCTTAGAATAATACGCAGTTGATAAGGTTTATCCGAAAGAAATATTGAGATTATTATATATTTTCATGCATTTCATTCATTTATACATGTACATTGACCCATGACCGGATGGTGTTATATATATATATATATATATATATATATATATATGGGATATGGGATATGGCAAATGTTACAGCGTTATACACGCACCACCACCTGATCAAATGGTATGCGATGATGATGCCCACAGTGGCTGAAATGATATGATGGGATGCCCTCAGAGGCTTGATGATGTTATGTACATACAGACCTATGAATCACATGATATTTATACGCATATGCATGACATTATAAATATTTCATGATTTAAAGAGCTATCTAGACTTACAGGGTGAGTCCTTTACTCCATGTTTCTTCCATGTCCTTTATATACTAATTTACATGCCTTATATACTCGGTACACTATTCTTACTGATGTCTTTTTGTTGGGGACGCTGCATTCATGCCTGCAGGTATAGATAATAAGTTTGACGATCCCTCATAGTAGAGGAGATTCGCATTCAGAGAAGGATCCGTAAGACTCCACCTCATTCTGAGTGCAGCCGGCTCTATAAGTCATGTCAGAGTTTTGCTACAGACCTATGGGTAGGCCGGTACCCTATCCCATTTGACGTCAAATAATTTTAGAGGCTTTGTAGATAGAGGTTCATTTTTTACGGTATGTCAGAGGCCTTGACGGCCCATATGTATTCATGTTTAAAGAACGATAGTTTATTGATACATTGTTGCCCACTTATAGTTATACATTACGAGTTGTGGCCATGTTGGCCCATGAAGTTACAAAGAAAAAAAAGAGTTGCAGAGTGGTTCGCTCGGGCCAGTGCGGCACCGGGTGCCAGCCACGCCTCCCCAGGTTTGGGGCGTGACATATACGTCTGTATGTCACACGTATATGTCGTCCTATGTCTAGTATTCCTTGACGTTTTATTCTAGTTATCTCGTAACGGCCCTTGTGGCCCATTTACCCATGATGGTGTGATAAGAAAGATACTTTACGTTGGTACTTGGTTGAGTAAGTCACCGGGTGCTCGTTGCGGCTCTTCGTCTTGGGTCGTGACAGAGAACTTCAACAACATACTTTTCAAAACCAATGGAAATGAGTCATAAGCTCTACGGAATATTTAAAACCTTTACTACAACACTGTCTGATAAAGGAAATAACAGTAATTAGAAGATAACGGAAGGTGACTCCGAGGCCTGCGGACGTCGGACAGGTTTATCTTGAAGTCTTCTATCATTGTTGAATGATCACTAGCGCCGAACACGAGAAGATGTACCTGGATCTGCACAAAATATGCAAAAGCGTGGTATGGGTACACCACAATGGTACCCAGTAAGTATCAAGCCTAACCTCGGTTGAGTAGTGACGAAGTCAGGTCAAGACACCTACTAGGATAAAATAAACGGAACAAGATATGGTACAGTCAAGTAATGTAGAACGAAGAAATAAATGACAATAAAGCAGTTCAATATTGAAAGCTAGCAACGAATCTAAAGCAATAAAGGTAACAAGGAATGAACACGTGTCAAGAACGTCAAGAAACCAATACGGACAAATACAGGTAAAACAAATAAGGAAATAGAAAAATTGTTCAACCGACAAGCCTTTTTAACATATTGTGCGAAACAAGAATCACGACCGATGTACCGCCTCGTTTCCACCTTTCAAAATTTAAATCACAATCTTTCTTTATATCACCGCGTGAGCCTTGCATTTAGTTTTGAAAATTATTTTTTTCTGAAATAGCTACATGCATTTTAGCCCACCTTATCTCACCGCGTGGCTTCAAGTAGTTCCCCTACTAGCAACACGTGTATCATGCCCACCCTTATATCATTGCATGCGTATCAACCCCTAGCCTTATACCACCACATACGTATCGATATCAAAACACAATCACAACTCGCACCACAAGTGCCCATATGCTACAGTTTTCCAAAAAGTCAACAACTCTAATGTTTCCATAGTAAATAGCCCATGGCTCAACCACAATGTGTACAAGAATCTCAAAAATAACAAAATGAATAAAAATTACAGACAAGGAAAGATATCTCAATAATTAACAACTTCACCTCAATGTGATAATGGCTTTGACAACTTCAACACCAATAACTCAACAAGAAGATATTCCACGAAATAACAACTTCAAGTAAAAGTAATTCAACAATTAAAGAGATAACAACACATAAGGAAGATAATAATTTCAACTAAAGCATATAAGAGCAAAATAACAAGTAAGAGGTAGAACAAGTCCTAACAAAGTCAAATAAAGCATGTAATAGTAGACTAACACATGTAAGAGTAGATTAATAATGAGATATATAACATGTTATGCCAATTTAATTAAAGTCATGAAAAGAGTCTATATAACCTAAACTGGTCAAATACCACGTATAGCCCGTGTACGAACTTGTCACCTCACGTACTCGTCTTCCACATAACAAAAATAGGAGAATCAATCCAAATCCTAAGGGGTAGTTTCTCCACACAAGTTAGGCAAGATACTAACTTCAACTAGGCAAAATCAACTCTCGAATATAGCTTTTCCCCTAAATTTCGCCTGCACACGGCTCAAATCTAACCAAAAATTGACTTAATAACATCAAACACTCCAAGAGAAATCAATTACAATAGATAAAGCTATGATCTTTACACATTTTTCAAAAAGTCAACAAAAGTCAACCACGGGCCCACCCGGTCAAAACTGAGGTCCAAGAGTAGATTCCGACTAACCATAACCCCACTAGTCCATATAGGCATTATCTTTTCAAATCCTAGTCCAAATCGACTCTCAAAACTCAAATCTTCATTTTGCAAAACTTTGAAAAAAATCCCCTATTTTTCCTCTTTGATTCTCATAAATTTGATGTTAAATATAAGATATAATCATCAAATATAGTTAGAGATTGATTAGAATCACTTACCTAAAGTTTGTAGATGAAAATTCGCTCTCTAAATCGCCTTCTACCACGTCTAGAGTTCTAAAATATGAAAAATGAGACTAAATCCCGACCATCCAGCCCTTATGTTCAGTTGTAGGTGTCGTGTTTGCGACACTTGTTTCGCATTTGCAAACCCTCGCAATTGCGGAATATGGATCACAATTATGAACCCTGACAGAATCCTCAAAAGTCGCAATTGCGACGAAGTCTTCACAATTGCGAAGCTGACACCTTCCGCAAAAGTGACCAACCAACCCAGGCCTGCTGACTTTGCAAATGCGAAAGGGGAAAGTCGCATTTGCAAAATCTGACTACCCCTTGCGCCCTTCGCAATTGTGAGGCCGGTGCTCGCAATTGCAACATCGGAGAACCAGCACACTAGCAATTCTATATTCAATCCAACCCATTCTACGGCACGTACAAAACTTATCCGAGCCCTCCGGAATCAAAAAACAAACATCCACACAAGTCTAAAAATATCATACAAACTCTCTCGCATGATCATAATACTAAAATAACATCTGGAACTACGAATAGGACACCAAAAATCATGAATTTCAAAGAAAAGTCCAAAAGTCTCTAGAATTGGAACCAAGCATCTGAATCCTATCAAATCAACTCCAAACAACAACAAGTTTTGCAAACAAGTTCTATAGCATAATGGACCTATTCCAAGTCTCAAAATCAAATTCCGAACTCGATAGCCAAAATTCAACATAAGGTCAAACTTCTAAATCTCAAATTGCCAATTTTGGCAAAACAACACAAATCAACTTACATACCTCCAAATTCGATTCCGAGCATACACCCAAGTCCAAAATCATAAAATGAACCAATCGAGCCATCAAAATACTGTTTCGGGGTCATTTTTACATAAGTCAATGTTTGGCCAACATAATAAACTTAGGCTTCTATGCCAAGAATCAAAGGGTATAAATCAACGTGAAACCTTCCCGGAACGAAACCAATCAACCTCGTAAGTCATAAAGCCAAAAATTACATATATATATATATATTAAAGCATCAAAAGACGAAACAGGGCGTAAATACACAAAACAATCGGTGGGGTCATTACATATATAATTTAGGTAAATACTATATGAGACGAGAGAGGATGGTAGGTTGGGTCTAGGGGCTTGGTAGCAATATATATATATATATATATATATATATATATAAAGCATCAAAAGACGAAACAGGGCGTAAATACACAAAACAATCGGTGGGGTCATTACATATATAACTTAGGTAAATACTATATGAGACGAGAGAGGATGGTAGGTTGGGTCTAGGGGATTGGTAGCAATATTAGCGGAGGGGTGGGGTGGGGTGGGGGATTGGGGGTGGGGGTGGAGGGTGGGAAGGTTGAAAAGAGTTTTGGAAATATTTGTCCTCCTTTTGGTAGGGAAGTCATTTTTTCCAATTGAAGGGAAATGAGTTTATAAGAAAAATATTTTCTAAAATATTTAAGCCAACCAAACATGAAAAATTTAAGAAAAAGTTTCAAAAATGTTAATCACACCTTATTCATTAATTCATAGAGCTAATAATTTATCCAAATTAAGTATAAACTTTTGGGAATTTTACAGGTTACAACTAGGCTTGAGGCACTAGTAAGCAACCAACCTGGTACCCTCTCTACAGGGGTGTGTTATTTTAGTGTCCACTGGAGCGTCAAGACAATTTACTTATTGAAGTAATTAAAAATTAAGGGTTGATATTTTACTTTATTTTTATTTGTTATGTCCACTTTGATTTGTTTTTATTTTACTTATTTGTTTTTATTTGAGAAATTTAATAAAAAAAATGTGATATTGGGCTTGTTTATTATCTTTGTTTACCCTTAAAATGAGTAATAATTAAATTTGTACACTATTTAAAGGATACCTGATCTAAGTTAACACTAATGATCTAAGAACAACGAATAATTAAATTAAAAAGAAACAAAACTTTCAAACCAAACGTGATGATTAAGCCTGGATTTAAGTTTGAACGCCGAGACCGATTCCGAACGAGCCCTCGAGATGAGCTCGGTTGCAGCTAGAGAAATGAATAGCTGAAGAACACTTAGAATAATAGCTAGAAGAAAAAAAATAAATTTTATTGCTTTGATATACATGGCAACAATGGTCTTAAAAATAAAAAGGCTCTCCCTTCTATATAGTTGGGGAGTTTCAGACCTAGCACAAGTCTAAATAAGGTAAAAATTATTCTCTTCTAGTAAATCATGATATGCGGTTGATATCGGGCGAGATTCGTGCCGTAATATCCAATTGATACGGATATTCGGCCCCACGTTTTTCCTCTCCAACCTTCTTCCCTTTAGCCTCGATTCTTTATTTTGCTCGAGCTTGATTCTTCCCATGTTTTGCCATGTCCGATTCTTGTAACGTCATTCGTCCCTTGGGCTCTGATCTGTTGGAGCCCTCGGCTTTACCCGAGACTGCGTCAAACTACGTTGTCTTCTCGTTTCTTCATCAAAAAATCGAGGGTACCTTTATCGTCGATTGTACCCGTAAACAGATAGTCCCTTCACTTCTCGGAGAGTAGATTTTGGAACAACGAGAAGTGATTAATTAACCCCGAATCCTTCCTCCGTGCGACATAAGCAAGTTGATAACTCGCTGAAACATCCCATCAGTTGCGTCATTTTGACTTCGGACACGTTTCAGCCACTATTCAACCATCCTTGATAGGTACCGAATGCAAAATGTCATGCATTCATTATTTCATTCCTATAAAAGCTTTGGTTTCATTTTTTATTTTATTTTTCTTTTCGATTTCGAATCTTCTTGAGTTACCGTCGGATTTTTATTTGTTCATCAATCTTTGAAATATTCATAAATTGTTCTCCATATCTTCATCTCTTGTCTTCAAACCTTCATACTTTGCCCTCAAATGTTCAAACTAGATCTTCAAATCTTCATATCAACCTTCAAACCTTCATATCAACCTTCAAGACTTCATATTTGTAGATCAAGATGGCTAAAACCTCAAAATCGGTGCCTCAAAACACTGCTCCTTCAACATCTACCTCGCCGCAGACACCAAGGCAACCCTTCCAGTAGTATCCCCAGAACCTCCTCTTACATTTATCCCCAGAGGCTGCTCCATAGATAATGACTTTAAGGTCGAAAACGCCTCCAAACAAGGATACCGAGGCGAGGAGGCGTGCAGGTATGTGTGATCCATCACCAAGGAAATACTCCTAGCAATCTGGGAGGACTGCAAGTGTGAAGGAAAAAACGTAATCATTTCCAATACCGATGAGCACATCACGACGCACATGGAAGGATACTTAAGTGTTTATATGTATCCCTTCACGCTCGGTCTGATGCACACGGTGGTCCTTGATTTTTGAAATAGGTAGGAGATCTACCTTGGGCAGATCCACTCGTCCTTTTGGAGGATCTTGACATCTCCGTAAATTTTCCAACAACATGGAACATCCTTGCCAATTCACGATCGACCATCTGCTTCGCGTCTACAGCCCCCGAATCTTCTGAGGCGGTTAATCAAGCTTGCCCGACAAGAAAAGAAGGCTCCATTCTACTGCATCGATGAGGACAGATACCAAGGTTGAAAAGGTAGTTTATTCGGATAAAGACCAAAGACCCCATTCCCTTTGAGTTCCTGCCATTCCCCGAGAAGTGGAACTCAAAACGTAAGTTTGTTTCTTCTTAATTTACTCCTTTGGTTTTACCACATTTCCTCATTGCTCATTTTTTCTAATATGCAGTTGTCACCCGAGTCCACAATGCATTCCCTCATTTTAGGGAGTGGGTCTAGGGTATCTACAAACAACTTACATATTCCGAGCACGAGTGGAACAAGCTTTCCAAAAGCAAATGGGAGGCTCATTCTCATGGTGAGTGTCCACCTTCTTCCGGTTGACTCCCCTTTTATCTTATTATTCTGACTAAGTCTTTTTCTTTCATAGGTTTGCCCAAGACCACCAAACATTAAGCAAATATCGAGGCCTTGGCCTCGTCCCCGTCTAAAAAACCCTCTGTTGTTGTGCACCCTACTGCCGAAGCCGTTCTGAAGAAGGAGGAGAAAACAAGAAAGAAGGAAAGGACCCCTGACTCCTCGGACATTACTGTCGAGGCCAAGAAGAAGAAACAGGTTGTACTCAGGGTTAGAAAAAGAAATAAGAAGACTTCCAACGCCCGTGTCCTCGACTTCGAAGACCTTCTCCGATTTAAGGATTATCTCGAGGACGACGATGATGTAGAATTTGTTACTCATAAGTCAATTAACGTCGACCTAGAGCTGGCACCCCTGGATGGGGATGCTCAAAAGTCTGAGTCGCCTGTAGCTCGGGGGCTCGAAGGAGATCAAGTGGCTATTGTTCATATCTCAGAGTCACCGTCTCATATGGAGGCCTTCTTAGATGAGGCTCGGGATGCTAAAGAGAAACTGATCGAGGCGCCTTGAGTCGTGGACGAGGCCCTTAATTCATTCTTTTGAGGGCATAGATATCGGTGAGCTGGAGGACTACTCTGGCTTTGGCAACCTGGAGATCCCAAAAAGGATCGTGCAACCGGGGCCAAGTGGGCCGAGTTCGAGCTCAAAGCTCGAGAAGAAATTTCCCACCCTAAGTGTGTACCCTGACTGGAAGAAGACGGGCATGTTCACAGTATCGGCAGATACTAGCATGGTGTACGGGCCAATCGGAGTGGCCAACTATCTTCATTCCTTGATGACTGAAGAGGATCAAGAGAAAATGAACTAGGTGGATGCGCTAAGCCTCTTCAATGAGGCCCAACAGGTGCTGAATAGGGTATGCCTTCTTCCCTTTGTGTCTTTATAGAGTTCTTTTTGCTTTAACAGCATTTTAACGATTTTTCTCTATTTATGTCTCAAACCTTGGTGCTTCATCATGAGAGCTTCCATCGGTCCTGAATGGAGGTGAGTTACCTCGAGTTCGAGCTCAACGAGCAGGTCCAGCAAAAAGGCATGTGCAAAGCTCTTTGTGAGCAAAAAGATAAAGTCCTTAGGGACCACTCCGTCCTCCAACCTAAGCTAAAAAAATCCCAAAACGATGCCTTAAAGGCGAACAGGAACACGCCCTTCTGGTTGAAAGGGTAAGAGTGTTTGAGATCAATAACAAGAGGTTAAACGCAGATGCTAACACAGCAACCTCGTAAGTCCAATAGAAGATAACCCTGATCGACCAGCTTAGGTAAAAAATGGATGAGGACAAAGCCTTAGTTAAGGAGTTGAGGGGAAAAATTAATCTCCTGGCCTCGTAGCGGGATACCACCAAAGAGGACAAGAAATCGACCAAAGTACAGCTCCGGGCGATAAGAGAAAAATCTGACAAATGCTCTCAGCTAAATGAGGAGCTCCGGGAATAACTCGACTCAGCCATTACAGAACGGGATGCTCTCGATGAAGAATACGACGCGTTGAAGCCCAAATTGGAGGCGGCTTCAAACGAGGCCTCCGAAGCTCAAGACATGTTGATGCAGTACAAGAATGACGTAGAGATAGCTGAAACCTGTGTCATAGCGAAGGCTGAATATATAAAGTGGTTATCTCGAAGAGAGACTCTCGAGGAGATCCAAGCTCAAGCAGTTGACATGGCGGTCGAGACCGAGGAGGAGAAGAGGCTCGAAGCTGAGGCGAAAGCGAGATACTAGCCCGATGGTAGGGGTAGTGAGTCGGGCTTCGACGAAGACTTAGTAGGAAAAGCCTTAGTTTATTTTTATTTTTTCTCGTAGCTATATATTTAGTATTTTGGGGCAGTTTCTATAATGATCCGGCCGGTCGTTTCGAGAGTTATAGCCCTGATTCCCCATTAACTGCTTCCCCCGTATCTTTTTCTGCTATTGTAACTTGCTGGGAGGCTTCATTTCTGTTTTTGGAGTGTTTTGGGACACTTAGTCCCTGAATGGATGCTTAAGTCTTAGAATTTAGACTATAGTCAGAACTGTGTGAAGACGACTCCGGAATGGAGTTCCGTCGATTTCGTTAGCTCCGTTGGGTAATTTTTGGCTTAGGGGTGTGTTCGGATTGTAATTTAGAGGTATGTAGCTCGTTTAGACTTGAAATGGAGAAAGTCGAATTTTTGGAGTTTTGGGCCGGGAGTGGAATTTTTTATATCAGGGTCGAAATTCGATTTCGGAAGTTGGAGTAGGTGCATAGTATCGAATATGACTTGTGTGCAAGATTTGGGGTCAATCGGACGTGTTTTGATAGGTTTCGGCATCAGTTTTGGAAATTTGAAATTTCAAGTTCTTTAAGTTTAAATTGGAGGGTGATTTGTGATTTAAGCATTGTTTGATGTGAATTGAGAGATCGACTAAGTTTTTATAGTGTTTAAGGATTGGTTGGCATGTTTGGCTGAGGTCCCGTAGGCCCCGGGTGAGTTTCGGGTGCTTAATGGATTAAATATTTAAGTTGTGTTATTGCTGAAGATTTCTGTTGCTGGTGTTTTCACATATGCGGTTGGGGAACCGCAGGTACGGACCCGCACGTGTGGAAGATCTGGCGCAGAAGCGGCTCGGAAGGAGGACCTCAGGGATCGCAGGTGCGAGGTAATATTCCGCATCTACGATGCCCGCATATGCGACCCTGGAGCGCATGTGCGAAGGGAGACCGCAGAAGAAGACCAATTTCTGCTGGTGCACATGCGCAAGTGCAGCTACCATCTCACAAAAGCAGTCCTAGGTCCCTTAAGTCCTTTCCGCACCTGCGGTGGAATTTCCGCGGGTGCGGTGCCGCAGGTGCGATAAATGGACTGCAGGTGCGGTTTAACTGGCAGAAAAAGGGCAAAATCAAGGGTTTGAATTCATTCTTCATTTTTGGACTTGAGAGCTCGGATTTTGGCGATTCTCTGAATGATTTTCAGAAGGAGTTATTGGGTAATGATTCCTAACTCATTTTTGGTCCGGGTACATGCAGAGGAGGAGTACGGATGCCCCTGTTAAGAGGTGTGAGAGGCTGGCCGTGGCGGGTCTGTGAAGGGATAGTGGAAGGCTGAAGAAATATGGGGGAGAGGTGATTAGGAAAGATATGGCGCTACTTCAGCACACTGAGGACATGATCCAGGATAGAAGGGTGTGGAGGTCGAAGATTAGGGTAGTTGGCTAGTAGGTAGTCGAGAGTTCCTCGCTTTTTTTTAGTAGTATTAGTAGCTCCCTTGTTTTTTTCATTCGCTCTGTATATCGTATGTTCTAGTTTGCTATCGTTTGATGTTATTCTCTGTTACTGGTTTCGTCGTTGTTGTTGTTGTTGTCTTTCTCCCCTTTTCCTTGTCGTCCTTTGTCCCTCTATTTTTTCTTTCTTCTTCCTCTTTCTCCTTCATCTTCTTCCTTTCTCTCGTTTCACCTTTTCTTGAGTCGAGGGTCTATTGGAAAGAGTTTCTCTACCTCGCCAGGTAGGGGTAAGGTCTGCGTACACACTACCCTCCCCAAACCCCACTTGTGGGATTATACTGGGTATGTTTGTGTTGTTGTTGTTGTTTTCATTAATCCATTGTTGATTTCACCTTTTAATTAGGGACTTGAGTTGGAAAATTAGGGAAACTTTGGTAAAAGTTCTTAGGCCGAATTTTGGGATTTTGAATGAGATTTTGGTGTCGGATTTGATTAAATTTGGTATGGTTAGACTCGTGAGTGAATGGGTGCCCATATTTTGTAACTTTTACCCAATTACGAGACGTGGGTCCGTGGAGGCTTCTTGGGCGATGTGCCAATTTCTTGCTTTAGCCTTGATTTCATTAGCTAGATTAGTTTGTTGTAGTTATATTTATGTTATGTAGATAATTTTGGCTAGATTTGGGCCATTCGGAATCGGATATTCGTCGAAACAGCATTGTGACTGATTGATTGAGCTTGGTTCGAGGTAAGTGGCTTGCCTAACCTTGTGGGGGGAGGGACTCCCCTTAGGAATTGGTAGTGTTTTATATATGAGTGTCGTTCATGTGAGGTGACGAGTGCGTACACGGGCTATTTGTTGAAAAACTCCATTTTCATTAAGTAAAATATCTATTTTCCTTTAACTGAGCTACACTAGCATACGTAATTATCTTGTTTAGTTTAGAACAGCATGTCTACGTGTCTTAATTGCTTATTTGAATTTTATGCACCATGCTTAGTGAATTTCCTGCTTCTACGTTAACTTTTACTTAGTCTAAATCATAGGATTTCCGTGTTATAGTTGAAATTCTATTGTTTGAGTTGCATATTATTTTGGGACTACAGAACGGTATTCCTGGAGATCCCCCTATACTACATATTTACTTTGGGACAACGGAAGGGTATTCCAGGAGACACTGCTAGAAAATGGGTCTATTGGAACAGATGTTTTTGCAACGGTTCAAAAACCGTTACTATAGACCTGTTATGGGAACAGTTCTAGCCGTTGCAATATGACATGAGTGATACCAGCACAGTTTGGCTATAAAACCGTTGCAATTAGGTAGAAACCGTTCCCATAGTGTCTTATTTTTTGCAACATTTATGTTAACCGTTCCAATAAATGTATCTGTTGGAACGGATCTTGAAAAAAATTCAACCAGAACGGTTTGTTATTTCTCCTCCTAAAATTTTGCCCCCTCAATTTTCTTAAAACCCGCACTGGAACCTTGTTTCTTAAATTATTTTTTTCTTAATTAATATTTTTAATGCAATACCCATTTGTACTCCTAAGAGAATTTCCCTACCCTATTTCCCTTTGTGCATACCCAGATTTTTATCTCTACGAAATTGAAGCTCAACTCATAGAACCTCCGTCAACCTCCGTCGTCTCTGCCACCATCCCGCCGTCAACCTCCGTTAGCACCAATTTCTTTTTCCTTCACCCATAAACTTTATCTCCTCCACCAGAAATAGCCACCTCCTTCAATTAATCCAAGCTCCATATTTCCAAATAGTCCCAAAATTCTAGGGTTTTTTCTCGATTAAGCTCGACTACCACTTATTGTTCTCACAGAGCCCTAATTCTAGGTTTTTGCTCGATTCTCGCGAATTTTCTAATTTACTTTCCATGCTCTCCTTTTTATTCCTTTTGCAATTTCTCAAGTCATAACTTTCAAATTCCATTAGCGAGGAAGAAATTGCAACTGATAGCTCTGGGATAAATCATCGTAAGTTTTCTTAAACTCTTTTTAATATAAATTTAGGATAACCAAATTCACTAGTTGTGTTTTTGAATGAAGATTTCAGTTTTAATGTTCCTTTACTCGATTAATTAATTTTTACTTCTATTTTTGGGAGTAATTGAGCGATCTACTGTGATTGAATGGAGATTCAAATCCATATGACACAAGCATGAAAACAGCATTTACTCAGACTTGAAAATAACTGGAACTTGGGTGTTTTTTTATTTATTAATTTTTCTAGTTATCAAACCTTCGTGTATAATTTGTGTGTTACGAGGCTTCTTTTGTTGCATATCTATCTCGATGTCTATGATTTAAGAATAATCTTGTTTTTTCTAATAGTTTGATGGTTGTGTTTGTGGAAGTTTAATGTGGGTATTCACTTTTAAATGAAAAAAGAACGAAGAAAATTTTAGCGCGGAATATTTAATTATATGGAGGCTCAGTCGCTGGATACATTTTAATTGAATTAGAAGTCAAGATGATAAAGAACATACTATGAGTATAAATGTGTAAATTGATACACCAAATTTATGGTTTGAACTTTATTAGAAAGAATAAATTTGGTTGCAGTTGTAACGTCCATTTTATTAGTTAGACTGTTTGTTTTCCTTGATTAGTTGTGAACAGGGATGGCGCGGTATAGTTAACTTTTAGCATTAGCTTGTTAAAAGTTAATGTTACCTACCTGTACCCGGTACTATGCTACTCTTGTATGATCACTCTCGGTGTATCTTATCAAAAACACTGTTTCTTTGATGTTCTTTTCTTTGTTTTTCTAATGCTTGTAAAGTTGTGATCTTGAGTACTCTCCTAATGATTTTAATGTAATGTATATTCAATTAATTTATATGTTACTGAATAAATACTGTTTTCATGTTTGTGTCCTTGAAATTGTACTTTACGTGGGTTTAGTTGATGAGTTTTGATATTAATTTTTGTTGGATATGTCCTTGTTTGATTTATTTGTCTTTGTTGAACTAAGCAAAGTACATCACCTGTATTATTTCCTAAATCAATTTCCTCTTTAATATTTTCCTTTCTATTAGATTGGATATCTTAAACTGATTTTTCCTTCCTTCTTATTCAAAGACTACCCTTAATTTGAAGGTACTTTTACTGTTATTTGATTAGGATATTCTCTGAATCAAAAATTTTAAATACACGTCTGTTCTTCTCAAAAGGATAATGCATATAGTACAGAAAACATTCATTCTTAAACTGACAATACCATGTTTCTATCATTCTGCTACGCTACATTGTCCATTTTTATATTTAAGATAACTTATTAAACTCACAGCTTGAACCAAAACATGATCTACAAACATTCAAACAGATTTTATCTAAAGGCATGAGATTCAGACAATGATAATGGCAAACGATTCATTCAAAATAAACTTGTGAGCATAATTTCGTGCTTCCGTTCGGTTGTTGTGGCCCGACCCTTCTCCAACATCCTCTTCTGGAAAGATGACATGTGAAAATATATCAAGGTATGAAGTTCCCAATGTTCAATAAACGTGGATGATATTTTTTATATTTTACACTAACCTAATTGTACTAAATTTGTAGAAAAAATATGACATTCTTGGCGAGACAAAAATATAGGCTTTTGAATCAATTGGTACTGGTTGGAAAAAGTATAAGAATAAGTTGAAGAAAAACCACTTTGAAGCCTATGAGAATGACGAGATTCGAATGGAAAATAGGCCGGTAGATATTCCGGAGTTTCACTTTAAGGATCTTCTTAAATATTGGAACTCTGATCACCACAAGGTAATTACATCCATTCTTTCTGTTCTGTGACCTATTCTCCGCTTATTTTTTGTTTTACTTTATGTGAAGGATTGATTATAAAAAGGGAAACAATAAAGTTTCACTTTCTTTCAATTGGCCAAAGAAAAGATTTTCCTGTTTGTAAATTGCATTCTGATTATATATTTTTGTTCCATGTTTCTCTGTTTGAGAATGATGTCTTGTGAAAAGTTTTTTAGCATTGAATGTTGTTCAGGTATTATTGTTTATTGTTCATTTTCTCATACTCTGCCTTCTTTTTCAACAATGGCTCCTGCACACAAGATGTGTAAAGCTAAAACAAGATGAGGACTTATCAGAAAAGACAGTAGAAGTTTCACTTCTTTTACTCAGTTTGTATAATTTTTTAGACAGAATGTAACTTCAGAAGCTAAAATACAACAACAGATATGGTTATTGAAGAAGTTCAAAGATAAGTTTACATGACTAGGAATATGGCTTATATTAGCTAATAACAAACAGAACCATCAAATAAAATGGATAGTGAAGCACTACACAATGTCATAAATGATTTACTTTCTTAGAGATCAACTAAAGGTTAGAATTTTTACTTTAGATGGACAAAGCAGCACTGCTAGCTGAAGCAATATGCCACGTGAAACAATTGAAGGAAACTGCAACTCATGTTAGTGAATATAGGCTAGAGCTTTTATCAGATATTAAGAGAAGTTATCAATTCCCTTCATAAGTTTAAGAGAACATGTATTTCTTGCTTTGATATGCCAAGCTTATTATGATCACGATTGTCGCCATTTAATATCATTTAATAGCTTGTATATTGTCTATGATGTTTCATATTTCTTAAGTTGTTATCTTATATTCAAGACTTCAAGTATGTCAGATAACTGATTCTAGCAAATATATTAATTAAAGAATAAGGGGATAGTTAAAATATACATGCCATCAGAAGTACAATATATTGAAATTTGATTTCTTGTTCAAATAGGAAGTGGAGACTCTAGTGTTGCATCAAATGAATAAGAGAAAATTAGCTTGGTTTGGGCAGTTGGATAGGGGATCAACATAATGGCCTTGACTAAATAAAATTGACAACTGTTTGGTTCAGTTGGCTAAATAAGATTGATTTGGGCAAGCACTGTTTGATTCAGTTGGCGAATTAGAAGACGGATAATGATTTGGTATTACTTTCTTTATATGATTCATGATTCATCTGATGGTCATTCTTGTGATGTTTCTGTTTCTTCGAAAACTTAGGGCATGAATCAATTCATATCTTTTACGATACGTGATTGACATATAGAATAATTTCATTTATGTATAATCAAGAATGTGGTGGTTATTTTAATAAGATTTATTTGAGCATTAGGCTCATATACTTGATGAACAACTTGAAATTGTTGTTAAATGCTTGAGAAATAACGTGCTAAAAGAGGTTCTGTATGATATTAATTTATATTTGAAATTCAGATATTGTTAACACCTTTTAATGTTTGTGCTAATTCGCAAAGTTGTTGCGTGAGGGAGAAGATAGTCTTAGATTACATACTGAAATGAAAATAATGTCTAGAAAGTTATGCTCCCTATGTTCCTTGAAAAAAACTCATAGGAGATTTGCAACAATTTCAACTTATCAAGTTGATGAAATTCAAAGATAAATCTTGTATATTTCCTTAGATTGAAGAGATTTTCCTGTTCTTATATCATGGCTTTGGGATAACATGTGTTGCCCTGTTTTTGATAGATTTTTATGCAAATATGAGCCTTTTCCTTTCTCTTTGTATGTTCATGTTCTTTCTTTTGCATAATATCAGGAAGAATCCTCATTTCAAAAAATATGAAACTAGTCCTAGAGAAAAAAAGTGACTATTGAGGATTCATATACTATCCTTAACCAGTTTGATATTTAAGCTAGTTGTTGCTGCAGTTATCTACAGAATATTCAAACTTTCTTGCCTTTGTTTCAATCTTGAACAATCGGAGTTCAGAGGCATTGAAGGTTATATATAACGAAAATGAAAAGTGAAGACAATTAGAGTTGATTCATGGCCTAGCTTGACTGACTTCTTTTGAATGTCATGTTCTTTTCTTTTTCCTTGGCACTTTGTACATGAGCATTCTTAGACCGGATTCTGTTGAAGGGTAATGACTTTATTTATCCTCTTTTGTAGGTAGAGTAGATCAAGAAATGGAAGATGAAGGCAATGAAAATCTAGACCTTACTTAAGATGAATTTTGAATTGCTATAGATGAATGTTCTAGGAATTGTTTGTTATCAACATTTTGAAACTTATTCTCTTGAAATGTATTAAACATGTGCACTTGGGGTAGAACCTTTTGCTTTATGGATATTATTAGCTTGTTGGATAATTAAGATTACTAATAGTATTATCTTGTGATTTATTTATATTTTACTGTATTATAATTTATTATATATAAATATTTATTTATAATAGGAGCTATATTTTTGTTTCAACTAAACTATTACAATAGCCTATCAGAACCGTTGCAATAGGACACAAATGACGTTTCATTAGATAATGTAAACCGTTGCAATAGGTCCTATAAACCGTTCCACATATTCTATAAATTGTTCCAATAGGTAGTTAAAACCGTTGCAATAGCTTACATAAGTGTTGCATTTAACAATATGGTAACGGTTATCAATCGTTGCATACACAATATGGTAACGATTTTTAACCGTTCCAGTTGAAAAGAATAATCGTTCCAACAGCGAAAGAGAAAACCGTTGCGATAGACGGCTCTATAGCAACGGTGACGCAAACCGTTGCAAGAACCGTTCCTATAGGTCTATTGGCACGCGGCCTGATGGAACGGGCTCTAAACAGTTTCAATAACTCTATGGCAACGGTTTAACTGTCTGTTGGAACGGTTTTCCATGCGTTACCATAGACCAATTTTTCAGTAGTGAGATCTTCCAGCACTATATATTTACCTTGGGACTACGAAACGGTATTCGGGGAGATCCCTCCGCACATTTACGTTTGGGACTACGGGACGGTATCCTAGGAGATCCCCTGTTGTTATCTTTGTGTTCTGAGATGTTGTTCTTCTATGCTAAAATTTCTTGTAAAATTTCAGTATTTACTCTTACTACAATATTATATATATATATATATACAAGTAGGGCCCTGACCTGATCTCGTCACTACTCGACCGAGGTTAGGCTTGGCACTTATTGGTTAGCGTTGTGGTGTACTCATGCCTTTTCCTGCACATGTTTTTTGTGTGCAGGTCCAGGTTCATCTTACCAGCCTCATCAGTAGTTGTAGTCCTTGTTGCTTATTGGAGACTTCAAGGTACATCTGCCCGCGCCCGCAGATCCTCGGAGTCCCCCTCTATTCCCCTATGTTCATTTTTCCTTCTTTCTGTAGAAATGATGTATAGAACAGTTAAGACTTCTTAGTAGCTTATGACTTATGGTATTCCGGGTTTCGGGAATGGTTTGGTAGATTTCAGAGGAGATAATTGTATATGTCGAGTGGCATTCGAGTTCTTATTAGATATTTGTTACTATTAGTAGTTAATGTTCATGCTTTTATTTTATTTGCGCAAAGTGTTAAGCTTACCTAGTCGTAGAGACTAGGTGCCGTCACAACGGTTCACGGAGGGAGAAATTGGGTCGTGACAAGTTGATATCAGAGCTCTAGGTTCATAGGAATCGTGTTTCACAAGCTGGTTTATTAGAGTCTCGCGGATCGGTATGTAGACATCTATACTAATCTTCAGGAGGCTATGGAGTTGTTAGAAAAATTCTACTTCATTTGATTCCTTGTCGTGCGAGATTATTGACTTCAAAATTCTAAACTTTTGTCTTCTATTCTCTGAATTATGGCGAGGACACGTGCAGCCAGAGATGACTATGCACTCGCGCCTTCTGCTAGAGCCGCCCGAGGCCGGGGCCGGGTTAGAGGTCAAGGTTGCACACGTGGTGCAGCTAGAGCACCCGATCGAGTTGCTACAAAGGAGCCACCAGCAGCTCCAGTCGGTGCAGAGGCACCTGATATGCCTACTACTACTACACCAGCTCTTCAGGAGACCTTTGCACAGTTCATGAGCACGTACAACAGTCTAGCTCAGGCAGGGTTGATTCCCCTTGCTGCAGCCACATCTCAGGCCGGGGGAGGAGCATAAACTCCTGCCGCCCACACCCTAGAGCAGCGGGTTCAGGTTGATCAGATTCTAGAGGTTATACAGGTACCACGTGTAGCCCCAGTTTAGCCTGAGGGTAGGGTACCAGTCTCAGAGGAGGAGGAGCAGAGACTCAAGAGATACAAGAAGTATGACCCTCATACATTCAGTGGTCTAGCATCGGAGGATGCTCAGGGATTTCTAGAGGAGTGTCACCGTATACTCCGCACTATGGGCATAGTAGAGTTGAGTGGGGTTTCTTTCACTACTTTTCAGCTTCGAGGAGTAGCATATTAGTGGTGGCGTACTTATGAGTTGGACAGTCTGGCCGAGGCAGCTTCCCTTACATGGACTTAGTTCTTGGACATGTTTTTGAGAGACTATGTCCCTCAGAGCCTCAGAGACGCATGGCGTGCAGAGTTTGAGCAGTTGCGCCAGGGTGCGATAATTGTTTCAGAGTATGCAGTCCCTTTCGGTGACTTGGCTAGACATGCACCGGCCTTGGCTTCTACAGTTCGAGAGAGGGTTCGCCGGTTTATTGAGGGATTCATTCCCAGCATCAGGACTAGCATGGCCCGGGAGTTAGAGATGGATATCTCGTATCAGCAGGTGGTGAGCATTGCTAGAAGAGTGGAGGGAATGCTTGCTCAGGATAGGGAGGAGAGAGAGGCCAAGAGGTCTCGAGAGTCTGGCCATTATACTGGTGCTCGTGCCCAAGTTGCAGTTCGTCATGGTAGGGGCTATGTGAGTTGCCCCGTTCATTCAGTTCTTCCAGCCGCTAGTGATATTGCAGCTCATCCTAGACCTCAGGAGCCTTATTATGCACCTCCAGTATCTAGCATACCTCCCACACGGGGTGCTTCTAGCAGTTAGTCCAGCAGACTTGTCCTGAGCCAGCCACGCCCTCCCAGAGCTTGTTTTGAGTGCGGCGACACTCACCATATGGTGAGGGATTGCCCCAGACTTAGGAAGGGTACACCTCCATAGACTTCTCAGCCACAGCGTGCTCTACAGGGTTCTCAGTCCATGATTCTAGCACTAGGTGCCACTCCACCTGCTCAGCCAGCTCGAGGTGGAGGTAGGGGAGGTAGAGGCCGCCCTAGAGGGGGAGGCCAGGCAAGATACTATGCCCTTCCTGCTAGTACAGAGGCTATTGCTTCTGATTTTGTCATTGCAGGTATTGTTCCGGTCTATCATAGAGATGCATCGGTTCTATTCGATCCAGGCTCCACTTATTCCTATGTGTCCTCTTATTTTGCCCCGCATTTGGTTATATCTCGGGATTCTTTGAGTTTCCCTATTTATGTGTCTTCTCCTGTGGGAGATTCTCTTGTTGTGGATCGCGATTATCTGCCGTGTTTGATTACTCTTATGGTTTTGAGACCAGAGCCAATTTATTATTACTCAGCATGATAGATTTTGATGTTATCTTGGCCATGGACTGGTTGTCGCTCCATTATGCTATTCTTGATTGTCACACCAAGACCGTGACGCTAGTTCTGCCAGTTTTACCGCGATTAGAGTGGAGGGGTACCTTAGATTACACTCCCAGCAGAGTTATTTCATTTCTTAAAGATCAACAAATAGTTGAGAAGGGGTGTGATGCGTATCTAGCCTATGTGAGATATGTTAGTATTGATACCCCTACAGTTGAGTCAGTCTCAGTAGTGAGGGATTTTCCTGATGTGTTTCCAGCTGATCTTCCGGGCATGCCGCCCGACAGAGATATTAATTTGGGCATTGATTTGTTGCCGGACACTCAACCCATCTCTATTCCTCCTTACCGTATGGCCCCTCCTGAGTTGAAGGAGTTGAAAGAACAGTTTCAGGAATTGCTTGATAAGTGCTTCATTAGGCCCAGTGTGTCACCTTGGGGTGCTCCTATCTTGTTTGTGGAGAAAAAGGATGGTTCTATGCATATGCGAATTGATTATCTCCGGTTGGACAAAGTTACAGTGAAGAAACGGTATCCTTTTCCTCGTATTGATGACCTGTTTAATCAGTTACCGGGTGCCCGAGTGTTTTCCAAGATTGATTTGCGTTCATGTTATCATCAGCTGAAGATTCGAGAGCCAGATATCCCGAAGACTGCTTTCAGGACTCGGTATGGTGAGTACGAGTTCCTTATGATGTCATTTGGGCTGACCAACGCCCTAGCAGCATTTATGCATTTGATGCACAATGTATTTCGGCCTTATCTTGATACATTAGTCATTTTATTTATTGACGACATTCTGGTGTACTCCCGAAGTCGGGAAGATCAGGAGCAGCACCTGAGGAATGTGCTTCTAACTTTGAGAGAGAAGAAATTATATGCAAAGTTCTCAAATATGAGTTCTGGTTGGATTCAGTGGCATTTTTGGGTCACGTAGTATCGAGTGAAGGGATCAAGGTGGATCCGAAGAAGGTGGAGGCAGTGCAGAGTTGGCCCAGACCGTCCTCATCTACAGAGATCCGGAGCTTTCTTGGTTTGGCGGCCTATTACCGTCGACTTGTTGAGGGAATCTCATCTATTGCAGCACCTATGACCAGGCTGACCTAGAAGGGTGCTTCGTTCAGATGGATGGAAGAGTGTGATGAGAGCTTCCAAAAGCTCAAGACAGCTTTGACTATAGCTCCGGTATTGATATTGCCTACAGGTTCGGGGTCTTATACAGTTTATTGTGATAGGTCGCAAGTTGGCCTTGGTGCGGTATTCATGCAGAACCGTAGGGTGATTGCCTACGCGTCCAGACAGCTGAAGGTGCATGAGAAGAACTATCATGTCCACGACCTTGAGCTCGCAGCTATTGTTCATGCCTTGAAGATTTGGAGACACTATTTGTACGGTGTCCCTTGTGAGATCTACACTGATCACCGGAGTTTGCAGCATCTGTTCAGGCATAAGGGTCTTAATTTGCGTCACATGAGGTGGTTAGAGCTGCTTAAGGATTATGATATCACCATTTTGTACCACCCGGGGAAGGCCAATGTGGTGGCCGATGCTTTGAGTCGTCGGGCAGAGAGTTTGGGGAGTTTAGCTTATCTACCAGTAGCAGAGAGGCCCATGGAGTCGGATGTTCAGGCCTTAGCCAGCCATTATGTGAGATATTGGATATTTCTGAGCCTCGTCGAGTATTTGCTTGTGTGGTCTCTCGGTCTTCTCTTTATGATCGTTTTAAGGAATGTCAGTATGATGACCCCCATCTGCTTGTCTTTAAAGACACGATCTAGCATGGTGATGCCAAGGAGGTCACTATTGGAGATGATGGTTCATTGAGTATGCAGGGCAGGCTATGTGTGCCTAATGTGGATGGTTTACGTGAGTTGATTCTTTATGAGGCTCACGGCTTGCGGTACTCCATCCATCCGGGTGCCGCGAAGATGTACCAGGACTTGAGGCAAAATTACTGGTTGAGAAGGATGAAGAAGGACATAGTGGAGTATGTTGCTCGGTGCCTAAATTGCTAGCAGGTGAAGTATGAGCATCAACAACTGGGTGGATTGCTTCAGAAGTTAGAGATTCCGGAGCGGTAATGGAAGCGGATCACTATGGATTTCATTGTTAGACTCCCATGGACTCAGCAGAAGATTGATGCAATTTGGGTGATTGTAGATAGGCTGACCAAGTCAGCTCATTTCCTTTCTATGATGACTACCTATTCTTTCGAGCAGTTGGCTCGAGTTTATATCCGGGAGATTGTCTAACTTAATGGCGTGCCGGTATCTATCATCTCTGACCGGGGAACGCAATTTACATCAAGGTTTTGGAGAGTCGTACAACAGGAGTTGGGTACTCGGGTGGAGTTGAGCACAACATTTCACCCTCAGACGGACGGACAGTCCGAGCGCACTATTCAGATTCTTGAGGATATGCTCCGTACGTGTGTAATAGAGTTTGGAGGTTCTTGGGATCAGTTCTTGCCACTTGCGGAGTTTTCCTACAATAACAGTTATCAGTCCAGCATTCAGATGGCACCGTATGAGGCTCTGTATGGTAGGCGTGTCGGTCTCCAATGGGTTGGTTCAAGCCGGGCGAGGCCAGATTATTGGGTACGGACTTGGTTCAGGATGCCTTGGAGAAGGTTAAGGTGATTCAGGATAGAATTCGCACAGCCCAGTCCAGACAGAAGAGTTATGCGGACTGGAAGGTTCGTGATGTTGCATTCATGGTTGGAGAGCGGGTCTTGCTCCAGGTTTTGCCTATGATGGGCGTTATGAGGCTTGGGAAGAGGGGAAAGCTGAGACCAAGGTTTATTGGTCCCTTGAGGTCTTGCGGCAAGTCGTGGAGGTTGCTTATGATCTTGCCTTACCTCCCAGCCTAGCAAGAGTCCATCCAGTATTTCATGTTTCAATGCTCCGGAGGTATCACGTCGATCCGTCTCATGTGTTGGATTTCAGCTCAGTCCAGTTGGACAAGGATCTATCTATGTTAGGAGCTAGTGTCTATTTTGAACAAGCAGGTTCAAAAGCTGAGGTCAAAGAACATTGCATCAATAAAGGTTCAGTGGCGGGGTCAGCCGGTCGAGGAGGCGACTTGGGAGACCGAGCAGGATATGCGCAGCCGTTATCCTCATCTTTTCACCACTTCAGGTATGTCTCAATGCTCGTTCGAGGACGAACGATTGTTTTAAGTGGGGGAGGATGTAACGACCCGGCCGGTCGTTTTGAGAGATATAGCCCTGATCCCCATTAACTGCTTCCCCCGTATCTTTTTCTGCTGTTGTGACTTGCCGGGAGGTTTCATTTTGGTTTTTGAAGTGTTTTGGGACACTTAGTCCCTAAATCGAAGCTTAAGTCTTAGAATTTGGACCGTTATCGGAACTGTGTGAAGACGACTTCTTAAAGGAGTTCCGTAACTCATTTAGGCTTGAAATGGTGAAAGTCAAATTTTTAGAGTTTTGGGCCGGTAGAGGAATTTTTGATATCAGGGTCGGAATCTAATTCTGGAAGTTGTAATAGGTCCGTAGTGTTGAATATGACTTGTATGCAGAATTTGGGGTCAATCGGACGTGTTTTGATAGGTTTCGGCATCGGTTGTGGAAATTTGAGGTTTCAAGTTCTTTAAGTTTGAATTGGAGGGTGATTTGTGATTTTAGCATTGTTTGATGTGAATTGAGGGCTCAACTAAGTTCGTATGGTATTTTAGGATTGGTTGGCATGTTTAGTTGAAGTCCCGGAGGCCTCGGGTGTGTTTCGGGTGCTTGACGGATCAAAGATTGAAGTTCTGTTGTTGCTGAAGATTTCTGATTGCTGGTGTTTTTGCATCTGCAGTTGGGGAACCGTAGGTGCGGACCCGCACGTGCGGAAGATCAGGCGCAAAAGCGGTTTGGATGGAGGAGCTCAGGGATCGCAGGTGCGAGATAATATTCCGCATCTGCGATGCCCGCAGATGTGACCCTGGAGCGCAGGTGCGAAGGGAGACCGCAGAAGCGGACCAGTTTTCGCAAGTGTACACGCGCAGGTGCGTCCACCATCTTGCAGAAGTAGTCCCATGTCCCTTAAGTCATTTCCGCACCTGCGACGGAATTTTTGTAGGTGCAGTGCCGCAGGTGCGATGAATGGACCGCAGGTGCCATTTAACTGGTAGAAAAAGGGCAAAATCGAGGGTTTGAATTCATTCTTCATTTGTGGACTTGAGAGCTCGGATTTTGGCAATTCTTTGAGGGATTTTCATAGGGAGTTATTGGGTAATGATTCATAACTCAGTTTTGGTTGTTTCCCATTAATCCATTGTTGATTTCACCTTTTAATTAGGGATTTTAGTTGGAAAATTAAGAAAAATTTGGGAAAAGTTCTTAGGCCCAATATTGGGATTTTGATCGAGATTTTGGTATCAGATTTGAGTAAATTTGGTATGGTTAGACTAGTGAGTGAATGGGTCTTCATATTTTGTGACTTTTATCCGATTCCGAGACGTGGGCCTGGGGAGGCTTTTTGGGGGATTTTCCAATTTCTTGCTTTAGCTTTGATTTCATTAGCTAGATTAGTTCGTTGTAGTTATATTTATGTTATGTAAATTATTTTGGCTAGACTTGGGCCATTCGGGGTCGGATATTCATGGAAAGAGCATTGTGACTGATTGATTGAGCTTGGTTCGAGGTAAGTTGCTTGCCTAACCTTGTGTGGGGGAACTCCCCTTAGGATTTGGTACTGTTTGATATATGAGTATCGTGTACGTGAGATGACGGTGCGTACACGGGCTATTTATTGAAAAACTCCATTTTCATTAAGTAAAATATTTGTTTTCCTTTAACTGAGCTACACTAGCATATTTAATTATCCATTTTAGTTTAGAACAGCAGTCTACGTGTCTTAATTGCTTATCTGAACTCTGTGCATCATGCTTAGTGAATTCTCTGCTTCTACGTTGACTTGTACTTAGTCTAAATCATAGGATTTCCATGTTGTAGTTGAAATTATATTATTTGAGCTGCATATTTACTTTGGGACTATGGAATGGTATTCTGGGAGATCCCATTGTACTGCATATTTACTTTGGGACTACGGAATTGTATTTCAGGAGATCCCCCATTACTGTATATTTACTTTGGGACTACGGAACGGTATTTCGGGAGATCCCGCTGCACATTTACGTTTGGGACTACGAGACGGTATCCTGGGAGATCCCCTATTGTTATCTCTGTGTTCTGAGCTGTTGTTCTTCTGTGCTTACATTTCTTGTTAAATTTCAGTATTTAACTGCAATATTTCATTCTGTTATATTTTATTATATGTATACTAGTAGGTCCCTGACCTGATCTCGTCACTACTCGACTGAGGTTATCCTTGGCACTTATTGGTTACCGTTGTGGTGTACTCATGCCCTTTCCTGCACATGTTTTTCGTGTGTAGATCCAGGTTCATCTTACCAGCCTCATTACTAGTTGCAGTCGCCGCTGCTTATTGGAGACTTCAAGGTACATCTGCCCGCGCCTGCAGATTCTCGGAGTCCCCCTCTATTCCCCTATGTTCATTTTTCCTTCTTTCTGTAGAAATGATGTATAGAACAGTTAAGACTTCTTAGTAGCTTGTGACTTACGGTATTTCGGGTTTTGGAAATTGTTTGGTACATTTCAGAGGTGATAATTGTATATGCCGAGTGGCATTTGGTTGCTTATTAGATATTTGTTACTGTTAGTAGTTAATGTTCATGCTTTTATTTCATTTCCGCAAAGTGTTAGGCTTACCTAGTCGTAGAGACTAGGTGCCGTCACGACAGTTCATGGAGGGAGAACTTAGGTCGTGACAGTTTCATAGTGCTTCTATAAATGCCTTTTGGTGTGTGTGTGTGTATATATATATATATATATATATATATATATATATATATATATATGTATATTCTCTTTGGCTACACATTGTGTCCCTTACTTTTCTGTACTTGCTTATGTTTAAGACTTACAACTTGTGGTTTGGACTTCATAATAGGCCATTGAGGCCTGGATTAAATAATAACTTTGAGTTGCTTTGAATTCGGAGGAGTCGACATAAATGGAGTCTTTACTAAAACACTCAAGGGATTTAACCGGACACAACTATCCTTTCTGAAGGTGGCTCTTTTCACGGCCGTAATTCGAGACTAAGTAACTTGACCGGGTCTGAAGTAATCTTTCATGGATTAAAAATGTGTAAGGACCTTACTTTTTTATGCACGAACTCAGACGTCTCCGAGCCATTTATATGTTGTGAGGGAAGCTCTAAAGGCTTCGTCACTTAAGTTGGTCGTGGCCTTTTGTGTTTGGACCCTGTCTTGTAGGCTCGGTGCCTTCGGGGTTTAGTAGCCCGAATTTCGAATCTTACTATCAAGTAGCAATCCCCGGTTCGAGCTGGCCCGTAGGCTTAGAGAGTTTTGAACCCAGTATTTGTTCTAAGTAACTTAATGGCAATATGATTGTGCAAACGGGAACCGATGAAACATAGAAGGCAAATTTCTTTTATTACTTTGAATGTATTATAAATAATTGAAGGTACAAAAGCTATATGCCATGGAGAGAATGATCTATGCGGGCACGAATCGTTTGACCCTTACAATTATTCCTAATATTCAAGACTTGGCTTTCAATATCGAATAGGAATGCCTTCTAAATTTCCGAACTTAGGACTTCGGTTCTTGACTCAGGGTGTGATGGCCCTCTAGTATTCGAGACTGAATTTTGAGAGATGGGATACTACTTATCTGATACGAATGATCCACAGTCCCCGGTCTTATATCGGTCTTCAAAACTAGTGTAGCACGCTTACTCTTGCCTCGTTAAAAACCTTATCGTAAACCACACTTCGGGAAAAAATTGGTCCAAGGGGAAAAGAGTGCAACACGTGCTTTCCAACTTAATCCTTAGATATGACTTCGAATGGGTACTTGCACGGGTTAGTTCGAAGCGTAATAAACCACAAAGAAAATTGGGTTTATACCTCAGTAGTAGTACCGCTTTAAGTGTGCCACATTTCAATTGTTGGGTAGTTGTACACCATTTTCAGACTCAAGCTAGTATGACCGTTTACCGATTATACCGATGACTCTGTATAGCCCCTCCAGTTCGAACCTAGTTTCCCGTCATTCGGGTTCTTGGTATGCAGTATAACTTTCCTCCATACCAATTCCCTGACTTGGAAGTGTCAGATATTTGCCCTTCGATAGTAATATCTACCCATTCGTTGCTTTTGAGCCGCTAACCGGAATAGGGCGGTTTCTCGCCTTTCGTGTACTAAATTTAAGCTTGCAGCCATTGCCTCGTTGTTTGATATCTCCATAGAATATTGCAACCTTAAGCTCGATTCCCCTACCTCTACCGAATCAAAGCTTCTGCTCTAAATACTAGATAGAACGGTGTTTCCCTAGTACTCGATTTGATGTTGTTCGATATGCCCATAAGACCTCGGGAAAAATTACTTTCCACTTTTGTTTTGAGTCGGTCAATCTCTTCATCAGGTTCTGCAATATAGTTTTGTTTGTTGAATCTGCTTGACCGTTTGCACTCGGGTGGTAATGGGTTGATAGGATCTTTTTGATTTTGTGGTCTTCGAATAACTTATTGACCTTGTGCCGATGAACTGTCTCTCGTTGTCACACATGATCTCAGTCGGTATCCGAACTAGCATATTATATGATCCCAGATGAAGTCGATGACCTCCTTTTCCCTAACATTCTCGAACACCTGTGCTTCAACCCACTTGGAGAATTAATCGGTCATAAGTAAGATGTACTAGGCTTTTGCGGGTGCCCATGGCAGAGGACCCACGATGTCCATTCCCATTTCATGAACGGCCAAGGGGAAAGGACCTGGTGAAGCATCTCCCCCGTTTGGTAGATTATCAGGGCGTTCCTTTGACATTCTTTACACTTTTGAACAAAGTCCTCACATCTTTTTCCATCTCGTTCCAGTAATAATCAGCCCTGATCAATTTTTGAACCAATGATTCCACTCCTGAATGGTTTTCGCAAGTACCCTCATGGACTTCCCTCATGACATAGTCGGTCTCCCCGGGACTGAAGAACCTCGCCAATGGTCCGAGGAATGATATTTGGTATAATTTTCCTCCAAGCAAGCTAAATCTGGCAGCCTTAGTTCGTAGGGCCCTTGGTTCTTTGGGATCCAATTGCAATTTCCCTTTTTGAAGGTAGTCTTTGTATTTGTTTCTCAATCCCAAGTCAAGCTTAGTGAGCTTACCTCGTTGTGACCTTCCTCTATCACCGAGTTCATCAATTGCATCTCCGCTCCAAAATTGAATTCATTAGAGTTGACTGACGACCTTAGATTAGCCAACGCATAGGCCTCGTTATTTTAATCTCGGGGTAAATGTTGTAGTATCCATTCATTGAACTGATGTAATGTCACTTGCAATGTATCCAAGTATCTCCACAGCCTGTCTTCTTTTACTTCAAACGTCCCATTGACTTGGTTAACAACGAGGAGGGAATCGCACTTGGCTTGAATCACCTCATCCCTCAAGCTCTTAGCCAGTTCTAGACCTACAATCATAGCCTCATATTCGGCTTCATTGTTAGTCAATCTCACAATTCTAATAGACTGACTTATTGCATTACCTGTGAGTGGTTTTAATACGATTCCCAACCCGGTCCCTTTCGCATTAGAAGCACCGTCCGTGAATAGGGTCCAGACCTTCGAGCTAGTCCCCGAGGTAAGCAATAATTCATGACCTCGGAGATCAAGGCTGGTGTGAAGTTCGCCATAAAGCCTGCCAAAACTAAGACTTTATAGCAGTTTGGTGTTTGTACTCAATATCGTAACCGCTAACTTCTACAGCCCATTTTGCTAGTCGACCGAGAGCTCGGGTTTATGTATATCATTCCTTAGCGGATACGAGGTCATAACACATATAGGGTGACATTGAATGTATGGTTTTTAGTTTCCTAGATGCGCTTAATAAGGCAAGTGCTAATTTCTCTAAGTGTGGATACCTCGTTTCAGCATCACCTAGGGTTATACTAACATAATAGATAGGAAATTGCGTACTTTCTTCTTCCCAGACCAGGACACCACTTTCTGCTACCTCGGAGACTATCAAGTAAAGGTATAACTATTGGTTTGCCTTCGAGGTGTGCAGAAAAGGAGGACTTGATAAGTATTTTTTGAGTTCCTCTAAAGCCTGTTGACATTACGGGGTCCAAGAGAAGTCGTTCTTCTTCTTTAATAATGAGAAAAACTTGTGACTTTTATCCGATGGCCTTGAAATAAATCGTCCCAATGCGGCTATCTGACCGGTCAGTCTCTGTACCGCCTTGACTGTCAACTATGATGTATCTTCAATGGCTTTTATCTTATCCAGGTTGATCTCTATTCCCCGGTTAGACACCAAAAAACCAAATGAACTTGCCTGAGATGACTCCGAAGGCACAATTCTCTAGGTTCAGTTTCATGTTGTATTGCCTCAATATGTCGAAGGTTTCCTACAAATGTTTCAAATGGTCCTCTGCTCACAAGGACTTAACTAACATATCATAAATATAAACCTCAATCAATTTTCTTATTTGTTCCTCAAACATTCGGTTAACAAGGCGTTGATATGTTGCACCGGCATTTTATAATCTGAATGGCATCACGTTATAACAATAGGTGCCGAATTTAGTTATAAAAGAATTATTTTCTTGGTCACGCCGGTCCATCCGTACTAGGTTGTACCTAGAATAGGCATTGAGAAAACTCATCATCTCGTGCCCAGCCACTGCATCGATCATTCGATCGATGTTAGGCAAAGGAAATGAATCCTTCGGGCATGCCTTGTTCAAGTCCTTATAATATACACATATTCTAAGCTTGTTTGCTTTTTTAGGTATGACCACTACGTTAGCTAGACAATCCGGGTATTTAACTTCCTGAATGGAACCTATTTTCAAGAGTTTAGATACCTCATCTTTGATGAATGTGTACTTGATTTTAGACTGCAGCCTCCTTTTCTGTTTGACCTGGTGGAATTTCAGATCCAAGCTCAATTTGTGAGTTTTACCTCTGACGGGATCCCTATCATATCTAAGTGGGACCAGGAAAAACAATCGGCATTAGCTTTAAGGTAATCAATGAGTTTTTTCCAGAGCTTGGAGGTTAACCTTGTGCCTTGGTATACCTTTCTGTCCAGTAGATACTCGATCAATATGACATGTTCCAAATCCTTAATCGTCGACTTGGAGGCATTGGTATCATCTGGTGCTATGAAGGATCTCGAGACCCCAACGTCATCTTTTTTATTCGTTGAGTGTTCCTCCCATTTCTCCGGCCCGGTCGAGGTCTGGATTTGTGATTGCTATTTGGTGCCTTTCTCTTCGACCAGCCCTATACTTTTTGATGTCGTGATCATAGGGACCGGGATCACTTCCTCGACATCGAACATCTCCTTTGCGGCCAGGTTTTCCACGTAGACCATTTTGATTCCGCTTGAGATTGGAAACTTCAATGTCTAATGCAAGGTCGAAGGCACCGCTCTCATATTGTGGACCCATGATCTCACGAACAAGGCGTTGTATCTCACGCCCCCCTCAATTACATAGAATTTTGTTTTCTGGGTGGTCCCGGCTGTGTTGACTGGTAGATTTCACCCTTTGTTACTCACATGCCATGTAGAACCCGTTCAATATTCGAACTGCTGGTACGATTTGCGCCAATAATTCTAGTTGTTCCACGACTCTCCATCGAATGATGTTGATCAAGCTACCTGGTTCAATTAACACGCGCTTAACTCGAGATTTATTAATAAGTACGGATATTACCCATGCATCATAGTGAGGTTGAATGATTCCCTCGGTATCTTCGTCACTGAATGAGATGGACTCCTCTGGAGCATAGTCTCGAGTGCATTTTACCCTTGTGATAGAAACTTTGGTGCGTTTTATCATTGTCCCTTGTGGGACATCTACTCCCTCGATGATCATGTTGATCACATGTTGAGGTTCTTGCTACTCAATTTGTTTGTTGGCGTCCCTTTTTTTTAAATGATTTTTGGCTCGCTCAATTAGGAATTCCTGAAAATGCCCATTGTTGAATAGACGAGCTACTTCTTCCCTTAACTGTCGACAATCCTTGGTCCTATGACCATGAGTACCGTGATATTAAAATATCAAGTTGTGATCCCTCTATGTGGGATCGGACTGGAGTGGCCATGGCCATTTGGTCTCCTTGATGCAATCGATGGCCAACACTATACTCGCTACGTCCACGTTACAGTTATATTCTGATAGACTCGAGGCTTCTCTTGCCCCGCGTGATCTGTCGATATCATTTCTACTCACCAAACCTCGATTAATAGGACCTTGGTCTCTTCTCCTCTCATTGCTAGTCGGGTGGAGACTGGGTCCGTTTCCCCTTCTATTAGAGCTTTATTGCTGGTATAGATCTTGGAGTGGCTTCGGCTGGTCGTCCTCGACTCTAATCTTTGACTAGTACATGTTTCCAACATCGGCCCAAGTAACCGCAGGGTACTCTACCAAGTTTTCCTTTAATTGTTGAGGAGAAATTGAACTTCGGGGTTTGAGTCCTTGAGTAAATGCCTGAACGACCCAATCATCTGCAACCGGGCGCAGGTCCATCCATTCCATCTGGAACCTCGACACGAACTCCCTAAGAATTTTGTTGTCCTTTGCTTGAATTTCAAAAGGTCTGATTTTCTCGTCTATACCTTGATAGCGCTGGCATGGGCTTTAAAAAAGGCATCTGCAAGCATAGCAAACAAATCAATAGAATTTGGAGGTAAGTTAAAGTACCATATCATCGCTCTTTTAGATAAGGTTTTCCCAAATTTCTTCAGCAACACCGACTCGATCTCGTTGTCTTCGAGGTCATTTCCTTTCATTGCACATGTGTAGAAGGTTACATGCTCGTTTGGATCCATGGTCCCATTATACTTGGGGATATCAGACATTTGGAACCTTTTCAGATTTGGCTTCAGTGCCGCACTCGGGGGAAAAGGTTTCTGAATGAACTTTTTGGAATCAGGTCCTTTCAATATCAGAGGCGCTCCCGGGATCTGATCGACCCTTGAATTGTATGTCCCCACCTTCTTATCATTTTCCTCTATCTTTTTTTCCCAGACTCCACCCATTTTGTTAGTATTTCGAGTATTTTCATCACCTCGGAAGTCTCACCGGGTCCAAACCCATCCGGTTCTGTTACAATCCGTTCATCTCTCTGAGCTTCTTCTCCAACCCGCTCGGATTCGGCCGTGTTATGTGCGTGATTTTGACTCTGCAGTTGTGCTATTACCACTTGCTGAGCTTGTAATATTTCAAAAATCAAACGTAAACTAAGTTCATCACATCCCCCTTCGGGCGTTTTTCAAGCCCATGACCGGGGTGCCCCGTGAATGCTATTTTTGGGATCAGTTGATAGGTTGATATCGATAGCAACTTGTGAATTTGTGTATTGGCGTCGGCTGGGTCAGCGATTGGAACACCATTAGGGTCAACAGGGGGCAGGCCATTGCTTGGTACCACATTATTATTTTTACCGTAGTGGCCTGACTAGGTGTCAACGTTAAACTGAGCAGACTAAGAATTTGACATTTTGACTAGACCTGAATCAAACTTCAAATAGCAAGCGTAAAATAGGGTGTGTTATAGAGTTCGTAATAAATCACCACTATTATCCTTAGCTCCACGGTGGGTGCCAAACTGTTTACCCTTAAAATGAGTAATAAGTTAATATGTACGTGGTTTAAAGGATACGTGATTTAATTTAAGACGAATGATCTAAGAACAACAAATAATTAACTTAAATGGAAACAGAACGATCAAACCAAACGTGATAAAAAAAAAATTAAGCCTTGCTTAGTTTGAACACCGAGACCAGTTCCGATCGAGCCCTCGAGCTGAGCTCGGTTGCAGCTAGTGAAATGAATAGCTGAAGAACACTTTGAACAATAGCTAGAAGATATAATAAACTTTATTGCTTTGATATGCGTGCCAATAGTGGTCTTAAAAATGAAAAGGTTCTCCCCTTTATATAGTAGGGGAGATTCAGTCCTAGAACAATAAGGTAAAAATCTTTCTCTTCTAGTAAATCATGATCTGCAGTTGATAAGGGGCGAGATTCGTGCCGTAATATCCTATTGATGCAGATATTTCGGCCCCTCGTTTGTTCTCTCCAACTGTCTTCCCTTTAGCCTCGATTCTTTATATTGCTCGAGCTCGTTTCTTCCAATGTTTGGCCATGTCCGACTCTTGGCGCGTCATTCGTCCCCCGAGCTCTGATCTGTGGGAGCCGTCGGCTTTACCCGAGACTGTGTCAAACCACGTGCACGTTGTCTTCTCGTTTCTTCATCGGAAAATTAGGGTAACTTTATCTCCGATTTTACCCGTACACAATCTTCTTTTTTCCAGAGTCGTTCTTTTTCCATATTCTTCTGCATAAAAAAAAAATTAGACATGCTACAGGATAAGGAATGTAAAATAAGTTCAAATTTTCATTAATATTTACAAGTGATTGCTATGTCTTAATACCAAAAAAAATTAAACTGTAGGAGTGAAAGAGAGGAGAGATAGAAGAAGAGATGCATGGAGAAAGAGAGGGAGGGGAGGCGTAGATAAGTGTTATAGTGTGCCTCATACAACTGACATTAGTTGCGTGAGATATTTTTTTATCTCATAAACTTACGGACCTAAATTTTACTCTTTTGTGTTCATAAAATTATTAGATAAAAAAGATGTCTCACACAATTAATATTAATTGTGTAAGGCACAAAATAAAATTTTCGGCGGATGGATTTGTATCTTACATGCCAATTCTCTTTTTCATTGGATATTGGTCCATTACGTATGAAGCCTCATGTCGGCTAGTAAAGTCAATAGATAAGTTTGGGTTATTTGCATCGTATGAACTTCTTTAGGCTGCTCTTTGAATTTTGTCATATGTTCGTTTAGAGGGCTAAATTTCACCCTTAAAAGCAGTTGAATAAAATAATTTTGCAAACAGATTTAGACCACTAGGCTAGCAGGGGAGCAGAATTTAAAGAGTAGCCTGAAAATAGGCCATTTGTCCAAATACCCCGATTTTACAAAGCTGGCCCTTCCAATCTTATGTGCTACGACCCTCCCAATCTTTCTTTAAGCAGTTAGACAAAAGGGAACAGTTGAAACAAGGAGGAGGAGGCAAGCAGTAGAAAGCAAAAGTTGGAATCACATTTTTTGATTCGATATAAATAGTCTTATGTTTCATGAACATAGACTTGTAAAAGTACATCGTAAAACTTTGTGTCCTTTGTTTTAGATTCTTTTGTTGCTCCTTTCTGGAAAAGGGTGGTGGTAGAACATTTGTAGGGATTTAGATAATACTTGAGTCAAAGTTGAAAAAAAGAGTAACTGAAATTTAAGCTTTTTTTTTGGTCAACCTATTATGCGTATGTATTAGTTAAACATGAGTCTGTAGCAATTAAGTTAAAGTTGTGTTTGAAAATGAAATACATTTAAAAAAAAAAAAGTTTTGGAATGTTAAAGATTTGTGAGTTAAACCAGAAAAAGGAATGATTGGAAGTTAAGATTTTTGTTCCCTTAATATGTAAGTGTTTGTATGTCACAAATGAAAATATAAACTTAAAAGAAGAGCTGTGAATATATCCAACATCATCATGGTTATAATTTACCAATATTCTGAAATTAATTTCCTCTATCAATTTTAGTTCCATCAAATTTTAGATTCTCTTGAATTCTATCAAATTAAGGAGCGAACTAGTTGATCTACCAACAAGTTGGCACGCAAGGGGCAACAGGCAAAGTTGGTCAAAGTTTAATGCAGGAGAGCAGTAGTTGCACATATATATATAACAAAACTATTATAGCCCTTACCTATTTGAATACTATGATTTCTCTACTGCAAATTCTGTTACAAATGCACATCAATATTATGCACTAGGGAGAAAAAAGGAGAGAAATAAGTTAGGTCAAGAGTCAATTCTTTTCATGACAATAACCCAAAGACTTCTGTATATAGAAACTAAACCTATTTTGTGCACACATTTACATAGCTATCGACAAGATCAAGAACAAAATAAAATTAGACCATGTAAATGGTCTCTTGCTCAAAGCAACTCCATTGCTTATAGAAGTATCTGATTCTGAACGAGCTTGATCGTTAAAATTAGGATTTGAACCGTAAAGAGCTTGAATTCCCTTAATATCATCTATTTTCAAATCGACCTTCTTTTCTCTTGGTCTTAAACTAGGGAACATCACTGCTTCTTGAACTGAAGTATGAGCCAGCCCTAACAAATGTCCAATTTCATGTGTAGCTACTGATTCCAAATCAATAGCCTCATCTGATTTCTTTCTATCAAAGTCCACCGCCCATGTCTCCGCCGCATCAAGGTGGAACCTCCCGGTTTCCGGCGAAAATGCATGAGCTAAAACACCAAGAACTCCATCAAATGGCTCCCCATCCCCATGATCACCTTTGTAAAACCCTATTTTGATATCTGCAAATCCGTAGTCTTTGCTTTCCAAGAAAGTAACTGGTATTACCTATTGATAAATAACATTATTAAGTAATTAAATTATTTACAATGTGCATAGAAGATAAACTCATCTTACCGAGGCCCAATGGCTAAAAGCACGTCGAAAAGCATCCTTTATCTCCGACTTGCTCAAAGAAGTTATCACATTCTCCGGCGAGAATGCGTACGTTAAAGTTATCGGTATACTTCGTGACCATCTCGGCCGGCCGGAGAAAAATGCGTAATGTCTCTTTGCATGCATGAATTTAGGGGCAGAATCGGATACGCCGCACCTAGGTGAAATAATCTGAGAAACTGTATTTTCATCAAGTTTTCCAGTGACTGAAAGACCTAACTTTTCTTGATATTTAATCAAGGCATGCTCCAAGTGATCATCAAATAAATCAGTAAAATTCAAGTTGTCCATCTTCAAGTACCCGAATCGATGAAAATATTTCTTGAGCTCAGAAATCCCATTGATGTTGTTGCCTCTAGTGGCATCCACAAATTTCCCAAATTCATGCCATGTATAACTTCGAATTTTATGATTATTTGTGGGGTTTGTAGGCTTAGAAGAAAAAAATGGTGATGTTCTAGTAGAAAGACACGGAGAGGAGAAGAGAAAGGAAACAAGTAGAAAGAAGGAAGAGAAGAAAGACATATTGAATTGTGAGATATGGGTGAAGATGCTTGGTTATAAAGGAAACGACAAATTTGTTATTGTGAAGTGGATGTGTAATTAATTAGTAGTATACAATATTGAATTGTGACGGCCGTGTAATTCCGTTGATTTTGCAAAGTGTGTTATGATGGAGAAGTTAGGATAAATCTTCCTTCTTGCTTTTCTAGTTGCTTTTCTCCTTTTTTATTTTTTCAAAGGTTTAATTCTGACTACTAAGGATAAGGGGAATTGGTTGGTGAATCACTGTACTTTTCATTCTATTTAAGTTATATACATAAATAATATTTACTTACCGTTTTACTAAGTTAACAATTAATGTTTATTTTAGAAACTTATCAGTCTTTATTTTAGGATTTAACTTATATATGTTGATGTTATACAGAACTTTAAACTATCGGTATATTTGGACCTATTATAACACGATAACTACCCTTTTTATGTTACTAATTATACTTATTATGAAATAACGTTACTTGCAGTTTTCCTTTTGGTGATATGATAGTTACTTTATAATGAACTGGGAGTACAAATATCTTTTAGACAATCAATGCATAAAATTTAGATACTTTCCGAATTGGTAGCTGCTTCCTATGAGCCAAGTTTTACACAATTTACCATTTTTGCTCGTTCTTCTCATTTCCAGTCTGTGTTAAATCGCTGAATAGACTAATTAATTTCTAAAAGCAAATAATTGTGAGCAAAGTTCTAGCAAACCGACTAGTTACTATTTCTAACACATCATGTTCTTTGTTTCTGAAAATGAAGAATTTGAGGTGTGGACTGTGTCAGAAGCAAGAGAGCTCAGCGTTTGGTAAGGTATGGCCATAATAGAGTTACTATTGTGAATGGTTTTGTTTGGTTTTCAAGTAAAAGGAAAGTGGCAAACTGTTAGAACCAAAGTCGATACACCAGTACTAGAAGGTAGTTATGACTATGATTGCTAGAGAGTCAGAAAAGAAAGGTCGTTTGAGACGTGTAAGAGACTCAAAAGCAACTTGTGAAAGGAAGCAAAACTGTCCTTTTCTAGTCTTACTATTTTCGCTTATATTTACATAATCAAACTATTTAAAAGATGATTATAAATAACTCTAATAAGTACCATTGATTGATAACTTAAAGGCAGAATAGCCTAGGAGACACTTGTACTTGTTCCGGTTTGTCATCCCGGTTCCTACACTCCATAAAGTTTCATCCAGGCACTTCAACTTAATCAAAACAAGACTTTTAAATACCTCCGGAATCGTGTGATGCTCACTTGCTTGACGTGGATGACAAATCAGCATCCACATCAGATTCTACGCCAAAATAATATTATTTAACAAAATTTTAATTTCATAAACAAAAAATAAAATAAAAAAAGAAAAAATTAAAATTAAAATTAAAGAAAACCCCTCCTCCCTTCTTCAAACCCCACTCAACATTCTTAAAAGAATAACCCACCTACCATGGCTCCTCCACCATGAATACCACTACTTCCTTCACTCCTCTTTTAAAGAAAGTTATCTATCCATGAAAAATACATGAGTAGAGAATTAAGTCTTTTGAATTTTGACTTATTCCTCTACCCCAATTTGGAAGGGCTGTGAAAAAATTTGAAAGCTAAAATCACCGAAAAAAATGGAGGAGTCATAGAGAAGGGGAAGATGACATGATGGAAGAAGAAATACACACCAAGGAGAAAATCTAATAAAAGAAGGGATGAAGAAAAAGGGGAAGGGAGGGGATCTAAAGAAGAAGATGAGGAGAAGAGGGAGGGGTCAGAACGAGGGGGGGCTGAAGAAGAATAAGAGGGGGNATGCGAAGAAGAAGAGGAGGGGGGGAGGGGGTGCAGAACGAAGGGGGAGGCGCTGCTAGTGTATTTTTATTTATTTATTTATTAATTTTTATTTTTTTTAAAAAAAAGAATCATCAGCTCACGCACCTAATGTGCGTGTAAATCATTCATTTTGTCCACTTCAGCCATATTAATGCCGCATAAACTCGGTCAACGGTCAGAAGGGTTTAAAAGTCTTGTTTTGATTAAGTTGAAGTGTCTGAATGAAACCTTATGAAGTGTAGGGACCGGGATGACAAACCGGAATAAGTACAAGTGTCTCCGAGGCTATTCTGCCTAAAGAAAATAATACTTCCTCCGTCCCAGTTATGTGATATCGTTCAAATTTCGAGATCTAACATTTTAATTTTAAGTTTTTTGAAATAAAAATTGTATTTAAAAATTACATAAAAAAGTATTATAAGTCACAATAATTTATAATTTAAAATATTTAAGAAGTATATAAAAAATTACGGTCAAAGAACAACTCGATTGACTCTTGAAATTCGAACTGTATAAAGTGAAAGATAAGGAGTAATAGTATTAATATAACAAGTGGCAAGCTATTAAAAGGCCACTTGGCATTTTGAAAATGGGTTTAGGGGAAGCTTTTCAAATAAGAAAATAGAACTTATATGGAATCACATTTAACAGAAATCTTAGTTTTTAAAAAAAAAAAATTAGTTTTGATTCTTATATGGCAATGTTCAATTCAATTTTGTTATGGATCTTTAATTGTTTCATATCTGGCTAATAATTTTTTTGTATCTATATTTATATTAAAGTAATAAAGTTACCATATATAATTGGCATTATAGCTAAGCCAAGTGACAAGCTATTAAAAAGCCACTTGGCATTTTTAAAGTGGGTTTAGGGGAAGCTTTTCAAATAAGTAAATAGAACTTATATGGAATCCCATTTGATGGAATTTTTTTTTTTTTAATTTAGTTTTGATTCTTATATGGCAATCTTCATTCAATTTGTTATGGATCTTTAATTGTTTCATATCCGGCTAAGTAATTTTTTTTGTCCCGACAAATATGAAAAAAAAGAAAAGTAGGGATTTATTAAGACAAGTAAAAGCTGTATCAATTTCCTATAAAGATGCAGATGTCATATAGAATACTATAATTATGGCAACAATAAAAAAAGACATATTCATCGAAAGATTCATGGATATAAAAAGCTATAAGTATTACTTTAACAAAAAGGAAGAAGAAATAAATAAAGTTATATGAACTGTTAAAAAATGAAAGGAGCAAATTGCTCATCCATCGTGTAATAATAATAATAATAATAATAATAATAATAATAATAATAATAATAATAATAATAATAATAATATTAACAATAGCAGTAGTAGTTTATATTCTTCTATCTATTTATTATCTTAAACAAAATCAACAAAAATTTATCGAAGCTTTTGAATTGAAAAAAAATGCCAAGAAGAAAAAAACTACCTTGGTTGGTAAAATATAAAGTATGAGCATATGAACTTCTATTTTTTATTTAATATAAATTAAATACTAGATGAAATAATTATATCAAATTTTATTGTAAGGAAAACAATATAGAAAGAGAGGGTAGAGATAGTGTGAGAAAATTTAGACTTTGAGTAATATAAAAAATAAAATAAAAATAATAAATAAATAATATTCAAAAATATTATTGATAAGTTTAAACATTAATCTGAGCTATAGAATAAAAGCATACAAGAATAAAAGTAGATGAAAAATTTTATTACAAGAAAAATAAAAATCAAAGTCATTCTTATAATGAGAGTAGCTGAAGATATCAATAATTTTAAATTATGGGTAACTTAATCAAGAAACCAAAAAAGGGGAGAAAAAAAATATGTAAATACAAAATTTCAATTTTTAGATATAAAAGGATACGACTTATTTGATTTTTGAGATGAGAATTGTTTTTGAAATAAATCATATGGTCATGCTATATAGATAAGATTACGTAACTGGAAATATTATAATAGATAAACTAAAAAGAATATAGACAATTGACATAATTCTAAAAATATAAAGAAATAATATAAAATTTTATGTAGTAATCTTAATAAAAAATTAAAAGTCAACTTTCATACTAAATAAAAAAAGGAAGGAGAATTTAATTTAATTGCTTATTGAAAGTGATCCTACAATAATAATTAAAGTTATTAATAGATTTAAGACATATAACAAACGAATTTCTCTATTTAAACTTTGAACTAATTCAACATTACGCATTTAGAAAAATAATATAACAATATTCATATTATAAATAAACTCTAAATTAAAAAAGTTAAAATATTATTGAATAAAAACTAATGTATAAAGAGAAAAATGGAGATACCATAATTTTATCCGTACTTGACAAAAATAAGTAAATAAATAATACTCAAAAATATTATTGATAAATTTGAACAATGAGAGAATTCTGAGAAATAGTCATACAAGATAAAGTTATGTTAAATTTTATGAGTAATACAAAACTATATCCATTTTATTATATTAATGTGGTAAGTTACTAAAAATTTCATGTTGTAATTTGATAATACTAAGTAACAGATAATACAATTAGAATAAGCAAGGAACCAAAAAAATATAATTTTAGAAAAAATATAGAAATATAAGACTTATAAGTATAATTATGATGAGAAAATTCATATACTCACAATTGAAATTATAATAAAGGAAGATTCATAAATGAATAATATTAAAGATAGAAAAAAATTCAAGTGATAACGTAAAATGTATATATTATGTCACGACCCAAGATCCACTAAGGATCGTGATGGCGCCGGACACCACGGTCAGGCAAGCCAACGTTAAGTAATTAATTTAACTCTCATTTTAACATTTTAGGAACCATAATTTCCTTTAATTTAACTAGAAAAAGTAATCATCACTGAATAAATAAAAGTGTTTACAACTTTTAATATTAAATATCCCATAATCACCCCAGAACCCGGTGTCACAAGTGCATGAGCAATCATTAGGAGAAACAAATTAAATACAATAACTGTCCGGAATGCAAACTTGGACAGAGAGTAAATACAGTAATCTGAAAGAGACTCTGCTGGCTGCAGGTCGTCTCGAGCGATGCAGCTCACCTAAGTCTTCGTATCAACCATGCTGCTACGCCCACTAGGCCACTAGAGATACGTGTGCATGTGCAACAAAAATGCACAGCAAGTGTAGCATGAGTACAAACACAACGTGTACTCAGTAACTATCCCGTCTAATCTCGAAGAAGTAGAGACGAGAGATCGACTTTGACGCTTACTAGTGGTCCAACAATAATGTACCAATAATATAGTAAATCGAGGATTTTCATAAAAAGGGCTGTAACTCAATACCATGGGGCATGTAACAATTCTTTCGTTTATAGGAAATTCCCAAATTCATTTTTTCATCATTTATACATTTATCTCAGGCCAGAGAGAACAAATATTAACATCAATGAATTTCAAGGCAAGTAATACAAGCATGCGCAAATCATGCCGAGGTCGTATGACCCGATCCAATGAATATTTAAACTATGCACTGCCAGAGGGTCGAATGGCGCGAACCATAGATGCATTTATTCAATCTACCGAGGCGTTCGGCCTGTTCCACAATAGATAAACACATTCAAACAGTCAAATCAGGGATTCATCAAGGAGCAATTGAAAAGTCAAGAAATAATATCTAGCCTTTTAGAAATTCATTTACACGTTCGAAATGTTTTAAGCATTTATAAATTGACAGCAAGGTTGCAAATATTACAAGTAAATCATGCTTTTGGGTCCTAGACTACCCGGACTTAAGCATAATAATTTCTACGCACGAACTCTCGTCACCTCGTGCGTATGTAGCCCCCACAAATAGGAGCACATATCCAATTAATTCACCTATGGGGACAATTCCCTCTTACAAGGTTAGAAAGGAGACTCACCTCGCTCCGAAGTTCCATAACTGACATTCCACGCCCTTCCGAAGGCTCAGATCGACGCATAACGCTCCAAAACTAGCCAATAATCATGCAAACCCATTAATATATGTTCAATTACTCATAATAATCCAATTTATAACGATTTTAAACCCCGATCGAAAAGTTGACAAAATCGCCCTCAAGCCTACGTGCCCGGATTTCGAGATTTTTCGAAGACAAAGTTTGCCCACAACCTCACGAACTCAAATATATAATTTACTCTCAATTTCATGTCCCAAATCGTAGTCAAAATCCAAGAATACCAATTTTTTAGGTTTTCCCTCAAACCCCAAGTTTTTCCACTAATTTCCATGTTCAAATCCATATACAATCATGTATTTAACTCAAAACTAGTATAAACCACTTACCTTATGCTTGGTGGTGAAAATGGCACCTCAAAGTTGCTCCAAAATTGGCTCCAATGGAAGAAATGCGGTTGAAGTGAACCAACCCCTGATTTAAAGAACTTCACTGCCTCCAGCATTTCCGCACCTGAGGTCACTTGACCGCTTCTGCGGTTCCGTAGGTACAACACCACTACCGCATCTGCGGTCCTTCACCATGTCCCCTCCTTCCGCTTTTGCACGTCTCCTTCCGCAGGTGCGGTCTCGCTTCTGCGGCAAGATGACCACATCTGCGGTCCCAGCCTATCCCAGCCACTTCCGCTTCCGCGGCACCAAGGCCACTTCTGCGGCTCCGCACCTGCGGCCCAAGCCTCGCAGGTGCGGTTACACCAGAAGGCAGCTGTTTACTTCTTCTTCAAATTCTAAAATTGATCCATTAACCATCCGGAATCCACCCGAGGCCCCCGAGACCCCATCCAATCACACCATCCGGTCCCATAACATAACGCGGACCTACTCGAGGCCTCAAATCACATCAAACAACGCTAAATTCACAAATCACCCATTTCAAACTTGATGAACTTTAGAGCTTCGAACTTCTACATTTGATGCCGAAACCTATCAAATCACGTCCGATTGACCTCAAATTTTGCGCACAAGTCATATTCAACATTACGGACCTACTCCAACTTCCAGAATCGGAATCCGACCCCGATATCAAAAAGTCTACTTCCGGTCAAACTTCTCAAAAACCTTCAAATTTCTAACTTTCGCCAAATGACTCCAAAATGACCTACGAACCTCCAAATCCACTTCCAATCGCACTCCCAATACCAGAATCACCATACGGAGCTATTCCCAAACTCAGAACCCCAAACGAACATCGATAATACTGAAATACACCTTAACCCAAACTTATAAAATTCTTCCAAAATGCTAACTTACACAATAAGCGCCGAGACGCTCTCGGGTCATCCAAAACCCGATCCGGACATACGCCCAAGTCCAATATCATCATATGGACCTGCTGAAACCTTCAAATCCTGATTCCAAGGTCGTTTACTCAAAAAAATCCAATCTTAGTCAATTCTGCCAACTTAAAGTTTTCGAAATGAGAATTTTCTTTTCAAATCAACCCCGAACTTCCCAAAATTCAATTCATATATATATATATATATATATATATATATATATATATATATATATATATATATATATATATATATATATATATATATATTATGTAGGAGTTAAATGTTGAATTCAAAATTAGAACTTGCTGTTATTGTCTAATTGAATTTGGTTTCAAGCTATAGTCAAGATTTAATAATTTTAAAAATATTATTTATATTTTAAAAAAAATTTAAAAGGCTTATCTTTTAATATTGTTGATGAATTCAAAATTATAATTTAACTACACAAAAAAAGATCTTACATAATTTTAATTACTAGGATAATGCAATTGGGAAAACTAATCAAATATTACAGTAAAAAAGAATGTATAAAAAGAGAGGGATAAAGATAATATTAGAATATTTATAATTTAAATTAATTAATAAAAATATGAGGTACGTAAATAATTCTCAAAAAAATATAATGATAAATTTAGAAAATTAAATAATTTTAGCCAGTAAAAATAATAAAAATATTTTCAGAGTAAGAAAATAAATTATCTGTGTTGTATTATAGAAAAATTGTGATAAAATATTAAGCCAATTGACAAGTTAGTAAAAAGTCACATTTGTAAATATTTAGTACTAAGTACTTGTTAATTTAATAAAAAAAAATAAGAAATAAATAATTTATTTAATTACCATATATGATGTATATCCTTTAATTATATAAATTTTGTTATATTTCTGCACACTGCATTAAAATATACAATAGACAGAAATTTATTAAAATAATACGATATATCATATCATAATTTCATAAGATTCTTTAAATTTATCCGCGCTCGGCGTGGGTTATAACACTAGTATTAAATTACGTCAATAGTGCAATTTCTTTTATTATCACTGTATATAGCCTAAAGTCAATTTGCGCATAGGTAGGGGTTAAGACTCAAGTAAACAAAGGACTCAACGATTCCATTATTGGAGAAGTCCAGTACTCCAGCTGTCCAGCAGCCACGTTTTTATGTAGGAGTCAAATGTTGAATTCAACATTAGAAGTTGCTGTTATTGTCTAATTGAATTTGGTTTCAAGCTATAGTCAAGATTTAATATTTAAAATTTACTTTCGCTAGTTAGCACCAACAAAATGGGGGACGACTTTAGTGGTGCCGTGAATTTGGGTCTAGTACCTGTGTTAATTTGAAGGATTTCCGTTGGGCAGCCTATTTGTTCAAGGCGTAGTAATTTTATAAAATTAAAAGAATTGCTTCTGTAGCCAGTTAAGAGTTTCCAGCATTAAAGTCATTGTTGTTGTAAGATTGAAGTGAGTCTTGAATTTCAAATATGAAAAGTGAATCTAAATTAAGTGAATGTAGTTGAAAAAGTTTGTTTACTTCTTCCAGTAGCTCTTATTTACAAGATTTCATGAAATAAATTGGAACACTATCTAAAATCACCATTGTTACAATCTTGAAGAAGTCTTGAATTTCAAATATGAAAAGTTAGTTTAAATCAAGTGGATATTATTGAAAAAACTAGAAACATTAGAAGAGATGAATACTGGCTTATAAATTACTTTCAGTTGTCTTTGATATTTCGTACTAGAGGAAAAAGAATATTAGAGAGACGATATGAGATGCCTGAAGTTCTGGTTGAACTTCATGCAAAATATCTAAATCTTGCTTACATTCAAATTGTCTGAAGTTGGGCTCTAGCAAGCCAAACTTTAGACGACCAAGTATGTCTGAACGTTATATTCGTACATCTGAAGTTGATTTAAAACGAATAAACTTACAAAACTCAGAAACTTCGGCTACGACTTAAATGAAGGTCTTAAAACTGGCTAATTGTGCACTTCGTCCGTTAGTTTTGAAGCTTCACTTCCTATTTGAAATTAATAGTACTTTGAACTATTTTAAAATAATGTCTCCATGTCTTACCTTTTTTTAAAAAAAATATATATATTATTAAATTGTGAAATAGTGTCAAATGACATTGCTGATCCTTAAAAGGTATCTCCATCAATGAGGACGAGAGGTGGAGGGGGTCGGTTCTTGAATTTATGTACAAAAGCTAACGGTATCATGATAACTTACTGTATTGATTAAAAGTACCATAAAGGGAGAATGACATAAATAAAATATTTTTTGTCGGTGTTGTCACGACCCGGATTTCCCACCCTCGGGAGTCGTGATGGCGCCAACTCGTAAAAGCTAGGCAAGCCACGAAATTTAGAAATCTTTAACCTTTTCATTTTTTTTAACACTTTTAACTACTTGTAACAACAGGTGATAAGCAGTAAAATAATAGCGGAAGACGAAAATTAAGCGGAAGATTTAAATAAACATAATACCCAAGAATGATACGAAAAGCCAACATATGTCTCTACCCAGAAACCGGTGTCACAACATTCACGGACTGTCTATGATTACTACATACAAATGTCTGAAAGAAAGGAACTCAGTCTGTCTCGGATACAAATGATAACATAACGAAATAGTAGATAGAAGAGACGCTGGACCTGCGGACGCCTGCAGGACTACCTCGGGATCTCTGGAGTGAAGGCTGGCTCCCAAGCTACTGCTGCTGTCCGAGTACTGCTCCAGTATCTACACAGAGTGCAGAGTGTAGCATCAGCACAACCGACCCCATGTGCTGGTAAGTGCCTGGCCTAACCCGGGCGAGGTAGCGACGAGGCTAGAACCAGGCGGGAAAATAAACTAGAACAAATAATTAAAGCTAGGAAGGGGAAACATGCTTCGGGAATAACAGATAAAACAAAACCTCAAGAGAATTATTAAGAAACCAAAATTTAACTTCTAACAAGAATAAAGAAAACAAAATGCAGATTTCACTCTTGGTTCACATCTTGTTGCAGACATGCAACCCGATCCCATTTCTCATATCTTGTGGTAGACGTACCACCCGCTCCCGTTTCATCAATTCTCATGGTAGGCGTACCACCTGATCCCATTTCATCAAATCTCGTGGTAGGCGTACCACCCGATCCCATTTCATCAATCTCTCGTGGTAAGCGTACCACACGATCCCATTTCATTATCTCTTGTGGTAGGCGTACCACCCGATCCCATTACATTATCTCTTGTGGTAGGCGTACCACCCGATCCCATTTACAAGCCAACACAAAATCACAAGTAGTCCCGGCAAGGGAAACAAAGCAATATAATAACTTCCCGGCAAAGGAACAACAATATCAAGTCAAACATCCCGGCAAGGGAGAATCAGCTATAACCAATCTTAGTTCAATTTCTACTCATCTCAGCTAACACCAAATACCCAGCCATAAGTACTTTCCACGAAAAAAACTCAATTCTTACTCAAGATCGAGAACCATCAATTTAAAGCATCCGTAGTATCATTTAAGAATATAACAATTTATAATTTAAGACTCACGGTCATGCTCGACACCAACGTATAGATACTCGTCACCATGCCTATATGTCGTACTCAACAAGAAACAATAGCAAATAGGACTCAACTCCTAATCCCTCAAGCTTAGGTTAGACCGGACACTTACCTCAAACTTCCACGGCCAACTCAAGCCTCAAACACCGCCTTTCCTTTCGAATTGGGCTCCAAATCGATCGTATCTATACATAAGCGACTTCATAACATCAATAAACGCTAAACAATTCAGTTCCAATGCCAAATTATAGCTTTCTAACTATTCTTCCAAAAATCCAAAAATCGACCCCGGGCCCGCTCGGTCAAAACACGAGGTTCGGACCAAAATAAAATTACCCATTTACCCACGAGCCCAAATATATAATTATTTTCAGAATTCGACCCCAAAACGAGGTCTAAATCGCAATTAATCAAAAAGCCCTAACTCTACCCAAATCCCTAATTTTCTAGCCTTAATCTCATGTTTTAGGCCTAGAAATCTAGTGGGTGTTGATAAAAATGGAAGAAATCAAGTTAAAGATTACTTACCCAAGAGATTATGGTGAAGAAATGCTTCAAAAATCGTCCTATAGCTTTGGAGAAGAAGGGGTTTATGAAATTTTTATAAAATCCCGAAGGCTAATGTTCTGGACCTTTTTAAAATAACTGGGCGAATATGTCCTTCGCGTTCGCGACAGACCCCTCGCGTTCGCAATGGGTCAGGCTGGATAAGCCTTCGCGTTCGCGTAAACGGGCTTGCATTCGCAGAGAATGATCCCCTCGAGCCCTCGCGTTCGCGTAGGGTAATTGCCCCACCCTGCCCAGGCCCACTTGGCCTTCACGTTCGCGTGGCCAGGACCACATTCGCGAAGGTATAGCCCCCCACTGCCTCGTATTCGCGACCTGAGCTACACGTTCGCGTAGAAGGATTTTCCTTCGACAAAGTTTAATGCATCGCGTTCGCGTGGGTTCTCCCGCGAACGCGAAGAAGAAAATATCAGTACACCAGATCAGCTGTTTCTGCAATTTTTCTTAAGTCCAAAACTTCCCGAAACACACCCGAGCCCTCGAGGCTCCTAACCAAACATACGTACTAACTCAATGACATCATACGAACTTATCCGTGCGATCAAATCGCCAAAATAACCTCAATAACAACGAATTAATCCTCAAAATCAAAGAATTTTTCTCAAACTTCATCAAATATCAGCTTTAGCAATTTAGGTCCGAATCACGTCAAATGATATCCGTTTTTTTCACCAAATTTCACAGAAACATATTAAATCATATATAAGACCTGTACCGGACGCCGGAACCAAAATACGGGCCCGATACTAACATGTTCTAATCAAATTTCATTTCAAATTTCCTTAAACAATTTCAGAAAACAATTTCCTTTAAAAATTCATTTCTCGGGCTTGGGACCTCGGAATTCAATTCCGGGCATACGCCCAAGCCCCGTATTTCCTACGGACCTTCCGGGACCGTCGAATCACGGGTTCGGGTCCGTTTACCTAATACGTAGACCGAAGTCAAATTAATTCATTTATTAGCCAAATTTTATCATTTTTCACAAATTTTCATATTTAAGCTTTCCGGCTATGCGCCCGAACTGCACACGCAAACCGAGGTGAATATAAAAGAGGTTTTCAAGTCCTCGAAAATACAGAATTTAATTTAAAAGCAAGTGATGACCTTTTGGGTCATCACAGGTGTAGATTTTTTAACCTCGATAACAAAAGTTTTGGAGAATAAGTCTAGTGCTAGATCTTAAAGTAAGCTCACTAGCATTTTAGCAAGTTATGGTGATTTGTCATGATTTGTAGAAAAATATTGACGGTCACCAAGATTGTCAGTCATCTATTTCTATCTATACTATATTAAAAGCACCAAGCCCCTCAACGAAATATCGTTCTATCTTTTTACCCTTTAAAATAGATTTCGCATTGGATAAAACAGTCATTAATTAATTCCCTAATATTTAGAAGTTTAAGACCAAAATTTTGATTATTAAATCTTTCCTTAATTGAGGGGGGTAAGAAGTTCTAAATTTTAGGACTTTAAATCAATTGGTATTTTACCATATTAAGATTCAAACTCCTTGAGATGCAGCCAATTTATTCCAATAACATTCACTCGAAATAAATTTCAGTTTCTGAAACCCAAAAGTTCAAACCAAATATAAGCAAGCTTCAATGCCTATTATTAAACCAGCACGATTACAAAAAAAAAAAAAAATAAGAAATAAGAAATAAAAAATAAAAAATAAATAAAAAAAATTTGCTCTCATGATAAAAACCAACATATAACACATTGTTTCTTTCCTAATAAGTAGTATGAGAATTTCATTAAACTACTCTAAGATAGATATGTACAACCAAAGGACTTATTTGTACTCTTGTTTGGAGGCAAAGAAAGACAACAAAAAACAAAACAAAAAAAAAAGGTATTTTGCATAAACCTGCAATAAAATGAAAGGAGAGAAGTTATAACATTTACGAAAATAAAAATAAAAAATGAGTGCCTTTTTCTTTCGTTTTAAAGATGTTAGCTCGAGAAGGGTGCCAAATAGGGAGCGGGGTATAAAGAGATGGCGAAGAATATAAATAGTTGATTTGGCTAATAATAATAATAGTATTTATGAATAATAGGCTATTATTGGTAGTATTTTATGAATTAACTAATACTAATACTACTATTTTTGCTCTGAAAGGTTAAAGTGGGTATTTTTCTCTATTTTCTTTTTGTGGATAAATTCAGCCCACTGAACTAATAATGACAGAATTTAAATAGAGACCTAAAAAAGCCATTTGCGCAAATGCCTTACATTACTAACTTAGAAGCATAAAATAATTGTTCAGCAACTTTGGTTGGAACAGTCATCATATTTTTTCAAATACTTTGTGTAACGAATGCTCTTTAGTTCTATATCATTTGTTTGGACTGTATAATTACAACCTGAATATTTTGTAAAAATTGTATGGGACGCTTTATTTGGTCGTCCCCATTTAACCTATACCCATATTTTTAAAATTATTTAACATATACCCTAATTTTAACTTCAGGCCCTCCTTCTTCCTACTATCTGTGCGCTCCTTTCTTCCTCCTTTCTTTTCATTGGAAAACTGTAGCGTGGAATTATGTATTACGAACATATATATAAAGGAAAAAAGCAAATCTTCCTTTTCTTTCTGTACGGTGAGGACAAAACAGATATGTGAAGGAAGAGATCTTCATCGTTTACTGTATACGAATGATATAGCATTGGACCTCCTAATTTTGATGTTGTGATTACAATTTTCAGCACAATATGCCTAAAGCCAATGGATCCCATCCCATGACTCGAATATTGCTGGCCTGAGTTTACATAGTAATGTAAACTGCAGTGTTACTTGATGAACATAAATGGTGCAATTTATGAAATTTTTCCTAGCTACTGCTACAAACTTAATAAGATCACATCAGATTTAGGGAAAGCTTCTTTGAGGCAGTAGACCTATAACGAGTTTGTGACTTTAAATATAGTCCATAAATCAGCTGAATATCAGCAAATATAGAACAAAACTTCAGCTAAAACATGCTGAAGTTCAGCAAATAGAGAACAAAACTTCAGCTAGTAGAATGCTTAAGTTCAGCAATTACAAACAAAAACTTCAGCTAACACTAAGTTTACGCGAAAAACTTCAGCTAAAACATGCTGAAGTTCAGCAAATAGAGAACAAAACTTCAGCTAGTACGATTGTAGGACAAAAACTTCAGCTTATTTTAGTGCTGAAGTTTTTACAAATGAACTAAATAACTTCAGCATCTTCTGCTGATGTTTTTGAAAAAGCTTTATGACAAAACTAATGAATCCAGGACAAAACTTCAGCTTATTTAGTGCTGAAGTTTTTACAAATGAACTAAATAACTTCAGCATCTTCTGCTGAAGTTTTTGAAAAAGCTTTATGACAAAACTATTGAATCCAGGAAAAAACTTTAGCTAAAACATGCTGAAGTTCAGCAAATAGAGAACAAAACTTCAGCTAGTAGAATGCTTAAGTTTAGCAATTACAAACAACTTCAGGGCCGTCTACTAGAATGCTGAAGTTTGTGTGATTGCCTTTGCTACTTCAGGTTCGTATGCCTGAAGTTTACGCGAAAAGTGGGTACGCTTGCAATTTTTTTTGCAAAGCGGGTATAAGTTAAAACGTGACCCAAAAAGCGGGTATAGATGCAAATCCCCCGAATATTTTTGGATTATTTCCTCTGCATGGGCTAGTTTATCCTTATTGGGCTTTAATTTCTATAAGGAACTGTATTTGTGGCACGGTTTTCTATATTAGGGAAACATTAAATTAAAAGGATAAAAACATTTTTTTGAAAGTATCTCTGAATAAAAATAGGGAACAACAACAACCCGGTAAAATTCCACAAATGGAGTATGGGGTGGATAGTGTGTACGCAGACCTTACCCTTTTCGTGGGGGGTAGAGAGGTTGTTTTCGAGAGACCCTCGGCTTAAGAAGATGAAAAGAAACAATAGAACAGTGACAGCAACAAAGACCAGAAAGATAGTACCAGCAACCTAAGAACCAAAAAAATAGATGGGCAAAGCAATAGCAATAGTTAGTAAAAGTGGCAAGATATTAGGGGCCGGAGCGGAAGAATAGTATGAAAACAACATGTACAACTAGTAGTCTAAGACAATGCACTATTAGACTAGCCCTACACCCGGTAAGGAGTCGAAAAATGCTCGACTACCTACTAATCTTCCACCATAATGCTTGACTTTCGCACCTTCCTATCAAGGGTCATGTCCTCGGCAAGCTGAAGTCGTGCCATGTCCTACCTGATCACCTCTCCTCAATACTTCTTAGGTCGCCCCTACCTCTTCTCATACCCGCCAAAGCCAACCGCTCACACCTTCTTACTGGGTCATCTAGGCTTCTCCTCTGTATGTTTCTGAACCATCTATGCCACGCTTCCCGCATTTGTCTTCCATGGGGACCACACCCACCTTCACTCGAATATCTTCATTCCTAAGCTTATTCAACCTAGTATGCACGCACATCCATCTCAACATCCTCGTTTTTGCTATTTTTATCTTCTGGATACGGGAATCCTTGACTAGCCAACACTCTGCCACATACAATATTGCCGGTCAAACCACTGTTCTATAGAACTTACCTTTAAGTTTTGGTTGCATATTCTTGTCACACAAGACACCATATGCCAACCCCCATTTCATCCACCCACCCTATACGGTGCGTAACATCCTCGTCATTCTCCCCATACCCCCTAGATAACTGACCCAAGATACTTGAAACTTCCTCTCTTTGGGATGACTTATGAATCAAGCCTCGCGTCCATGTTTGATTCCCCCATAATATTATTGAACTTGCACTCCAAGAATTATGTTTTAGTCCTGCTCAACTTGAAATCTTTAGACTCAAGGGTATGTCTCCAAACCTCCAACCTCTCGTTAACACCGTCTCGCGTCTCATCAACCAGAACTATATCAATATCGAATAACATACACCATGGCACATCCCCTTAAATATGACGCGTTAGTGCATCCATTGCCAAGGAAAATAAGAACAGGCTGAGCGAAGATCCTTGGTGTAATGCCATAACAATCGAAAAATACTCTGAGTCTTCTCCCATTGTCCTAACCCGAGTCTTATATGATGACCTGCCATGTCATCATGCCACATTGGCACCATTTGGCATATATTAATGCTATGTGGAAGCTTACATAGGAGGAATGCTAGCATTTGTGAGAAGATTCTAGAGAAGTACGGACATTTCCTTAGGAAGATGTTAGATCCCTATAGATTTGCTATGAAAGTCTTCTAGCTATGTAGAAAATTCTAGAGAAGGGACTTACTTGTAAATAATAAAGGACTTGTGTAACAATTAATATTTACACACTAGCCCCTAGGAGACTAGTATATAAAGGGGGTCATTCATTTGTAATTCACCAAGCAAAGAATTCAAGTTCTCTCTAATACAAAGCTCCCTTTAACAAATTCTCTTGTGTTCATTCAAATATTCTCTTAGCGATCTTTAGAGTAGTAAGGCTGACTCGGCATAGCAAGAACGTGAGCAAGTTGTGCAAGATCGTGAACAAGTTGTCAAGTGCTGCACGTGTACTTAGTTAACGACTAAGGACGTGACAACGTGGTATCAGAGCAATGGTTGCAACTAAGGGAATGGTGAACGACGGAGAAATTAACATTGCCAACACCCAAGCCAACATCATCCAGGATGCTGCTGGCAAGAGCGGTCATAGCAAAAAGAGGAATGCCATCAATAAGATCCAGGAGGTGCCACCCGAGGTTGTGTCAAATGAAGGGCTTACATCCCAAGAACCATCTGCCACTGAGGTGAGCGAGGATGAAATAGAGATCCTGCCCGAGGACGTCTCGCTCGGTAAAGAGTGGGTGATGAAGATGAACGTGGGATGGACGCCATGGAGATCTTTGGCCAAACGCTTGGGGAAGATGGAAGGCACCCTTAGCGTTCTTGAGGGGCACACTCTTGAAGAGATTAAGAGTATTCGAAATGACTTGGAGGAACGTACACAAACCAAGATGGAACTAAGGCAAACAAAATCATTGCCTTAGAGTGCACACTCATGGAGGCTTTGAGTACTATCGATGCTATGAAGGCAAAGATAGAGTCACTCGAGGAGCATGTCAAAGCTGGCGTGACCGAGGCAGCTACCAATGTTGTGGCGACGAGGGAGGCCAAGATCGAGGCTCCCAAACCCCCGGTGTTCAAAAGTGTTCGTGATGTACAAGAAGTGGAAAACTTCCTTTGGCACTTGGAGAACTACTTCAAGCACGGAAAAGTGAGGGACGACGAGGCCATGATCAACACTGCAGTGTTGTACCTCTCAGAGGCTGCCATGCTATGGTGGAGAAGGAACATCGCCGACGTGGATACAAGTCTATGTACTATTAGCACGTGGTATCAGTTCAAAGCTGAGTTCAAGCGACATTTCTTTCCAAACAATGTCTTGTACGAGGCAAGGCGCAAGCTTAGGGAGTTGAAGCAAACAGGGAGCATACGTGTCTATGTCAAGGATTTCACTACCCTTATGCTTCAAATCCCTAACCTGACCAATGATGTCTTGTTGTTCCACTTCATGGACGGATTGCAAAATTGGGCTAAACAGGAGTTGCAACGCTGGCAAGTCGCGGATATAGACCAAGCCATAGTGGAAGCCAAATCATTGATGGATTTTAGGCATGAAAAGCACGACCAAGGCAAATGCAAAGAATCAAAGGTTAACAATGTCAAAGGTGGGGGAGATCGTGGCAAAGGCAAGGAGATACAACAAAAATACTACAAGACTAAAGATTCCAAAAAGTCGAGTGGCCGTCAGGGCTACACCCAGAAGAAGGCGCAGGCTGAGAAGAAGGGATGCTACATATACGGAGGGCCGAATAGTTTCAGAAATTGTCCCGACCTAAAGAGCCTCAGTGCCATGGTCCGTGAACGGAAGGAGCAGCCGCAATGAGAGAGTTCGAGAACCGCACAGTTGGGTATGATCGGATTATGTGGTGCTGTCACGAAGCAAGCTATCCAACCTACTGATAATGGCAATCAGTACGTGTATGTCACCATCAATAACGAGCCCGCTCGTGCAATGGTGGATACTGGAGAAACTCATAATTTCGTGACTGAGGCTGCCGCAAAGAGACAAGAATTGAAGCTTGATACAACCAACTCTCGCGTCAAGACCGTGAATGTCGAGGTACAAAATGCTTGTGGGGTAGCTAATGGAGTTGGTGTCAAATTGGGAACTTGGAAAGGTATGACAAACTTTACCGTAATCTCTATAGATATCTTTGACATCATACTGGGGCAAGAGTTATTTAGATATTGTCATACTTTGATCGACCCCTACCTCCAACTTCTCTTGGTTATGGAGCGAGAAGGAGCTTGCATGGTACCTACAGTGACTATTCCACACAAACAGATCCAAGCACAACTCTCAGCTATGTAGGTTGTCAAGGGGATCAAGAAGGGGAATTGGACGTTCGTGGCAACCATTTCAAGTCTAGAGGAAGACAAGAGATTTCAAGAGACACTTCCACCTTGCATAGATGAGTTGCTTGAGGAACACAAAGATGTCATGCTCGAGGAGTTGCCTAAGCACTTGCCGCCTAGGCGAGAGGTGGATCACAAGATTGATTTGGAGGCAGGGGCTAAGCCACACGCATTCGCCCCATATCGTATGGCACCACCCGAGCTAGAGGATTTCAAGAAACAATTGAAAGAGTTTTTGGATGCTGGTCACATTCGCCCATCAAAGGCACCTTTCAGCGCACTAGTATTGTTCAAGAAGAAGAAGGATGGATCGATGCGCTTGTGCATAGACTACCGAGCACTTAATTAGTTCGCAGTGAAGAATAAGTACCCGATCTCACTCATTGCTGACTTGTTGAATAGACTTGGGCAAGCCAAGTACTTTACCAAGGTGGATCTTCACAAGGGCTACTACCAGGTTCGCATTGTAGAAGGGGATGAGCCAAAGACATCATGTGTGACGAGATATGGATCCTTTTAGTGGTTGGTGATGCCCTTCGGCTTAACCAATGCACCGGCCACATTTTGCACCCTTATGAACGAGATTTTCCATCTCTACCTTGATCAGTTCGTGGTAGTCTACCTAGACGACATAGTCATCTACATCAACACCTTGGAGGAGCAGATGGAGCACTTAAGGAAGGTTTTCCAAGTCTTGCGGGAGAACAATCTATACATCAAGAGAGAGAAATGCGAGTTTGCACAATCAAAGATGCACTTCTTAGGCTATGTTATTAACAATGGCAAGCTACGCATGGACGAGGCCAAGGTACGTGCTATCCAGGAGTGGGAGGTGCTTACAAAGGTAACCGAGTTAAGATACTTCCTTGGACTTGTTAATTACTATCATCGGTTCATCAGTGGCTACTCAGCAAAGGCCGCACAATTGACTGAGTTGCTAAAGAAGAACAACCAATGGGTTTGGACAGAACATTGTCAAAAGGCGTTTGAAGGCCTTAAGGTAGCTGTAATAGAGGAACCAGTATTAGCATTACCTAACTTTGCCAAGACATTTGAGGTGCACACAGATGCCACGGACTTTGCCATTGGGGGTGACCTGGTGTAGGATAAGTATCCCATAGCGTTTGAGAGCCGCAAATTAAATGAGACGGAGCGGCATTACACTGTGCAAGAGAAGGAAATGACTGCCATTGTACATTGCCTTCGTATATGGAGACATTATTTGCGTAGATCGAGGTTCATGGTCAAGATTGATAATGTAGCTACTAGCTACTTTCAGACGCAGAAGAAACTCACACCAAAATAGGCTAGGTGGCAGGATTTGTTGGCCGAGTTTGATTATGTGCTTGAGTATAAGCCAGGCAAAGGTAACGTTATAGCCGATGCTTTGAGCCGGAAAGCCGAGCTTGCTGCCATCACTTCAGCAAGTTGGGACATTCACAAGGCTATAAAAGAAGGCATGTAGCATGATCCAATAGCCAAACACCTTATCGATTTAGCCAACAACGGCAAGACGAGACATTTTTGGGTAGAAGACGGCCTATTACTTACCACGGGTCGGCGGGTCTACGTGCCTAAGTTTGGAGACATTAGACGGCGAATCATAAGGGAGAGTCATGACATAATGTGGGCTTGTCATCTAGGCCAACTTCGTGATGACGCCCAAATACACTCCTAAAAGGTAAATAGACACGATCACATGCAATATAATTTACCCAACTATGAGTTGGGGTCGAATCCCATAGAGAACAATATGTAGGCGATTAGGAATGTAAGAGATTATCACTTGCTATGCAATGTCAAACACTTAGAAGGGTGATTGTGAAAATATTATAGCTAAATGTGGAAATGTAAACTAACCTAGAAAGCAAGTAAAGTAATCAATGGCTACAACTATGGATACACAAGGAATTACACTCAAGTTACGATCCAATGTATTTTACGATTTTACAAATATGAGCGAGTTTATGTCAATTAGCCTCGGGTAATAATTCTATATTAGCTTCTTTCGAAGACTAACAAGACTTCCTAATTGAATTATCCCTAAATCAATTAAGAGATTAAGCACACCCGATTATGGCTACAAGTAGTTCAATCCTATCCCTAGTTAGAATCTATAAAATGAGGGTTAAAGCCTCAAGTTCTTGTTAATTAATCTTTCCCAGCCCCAAATAATCTTTCCCAAAATTAATTCAAAGTTAATGGGAGAGTCATACGGTTAGCTAATCCCTTTGGAAACATTAAAGAACGAGAATAATTAAAGGAACAATAACTCACTTCATAAAAGATAAAAATCATTCAATACATAAGCACAGCAAGATACTTAATCCACACTTTAAATATGAATATTTTCATAAACAAGATTCAAGTGTTGGAATAAATACAACACACTTAGATATACAGTACAAAGCAAGAAAATGAAGAAATGAACCTAAATGGGTAAGAAATTCTCAACCAAAAGCTTCAAATCTTCAAGACCAAAGTGCGTGCGCAAGAACCCTAGCTCCAAAACTTGTTCTCTCTAGTCTAAAGACTGAAAATTAAGCCAAAGATACCCCAAACATGAGCTAGGTCGTGTATTTGTTGGTTTGGAATGGAGAAAATGTGATTTTCCAAAATTACCTAAACTTGAAGCCCCTTGACCGCACCTGCTGAACAATCCTCGCAGGTGCGGCTCCGCAAAAGCGAACATCCAATCGTAGGTGCGAAGCCTGTGTATAATTCCTTTCTTCGCTGATGCGGACCTATACTCGCAGATGCGAGATCCGCAGGCGCGGATAATTGACCGCAGATTCGGTCCCAGTGCCTGGTAGCCAATATTCGCAGATGCGGCCTCTCCCCTCGCAGATGCGTACAGTATTCCACCGCATGTGCGGAATCACTGAAAGATTTTACACTTTTGTTATTCTTTTTGCTCAATTCCACTTCAATTGACTTCAAATCTCTCCATGGCATCATTTACCTTAAAATCTAGCAATGCACACCATAAATCACCTTATTTTATAATTAAAGGACACAAAAACTAAAGAAAAGAGACTAGAATAAATGGTAAAATCACCACTCATATGCTCAAAAGCACTTTTCTACTACATATGCTCAATTTACACAATTCGGAATATATCAATGTCACTAATCCATGTGCCCTCACACGAAAGAAAGTCCCAAAATCACTATATTTTCAATAACAACACAAAGGACAAAGCACAAAGACACTCACTCTCAACAACCAATCTCAAGTGATACAAAATATCATGCCGTAAGCTTGCCCTTATTTTAATTCGCCGCCTATTCAAGAACATTCGGTTGGAGATCCCATAAGGACTTTTTAAGCTTGTAATGTAGGTTTAGGGAAGGGTAGGATAAGCATTTGGGATACAAGTGACTACACCCTCCTTGAACACTACTCACATTTGTCTTTTGCACTTTGCTTCTTCTTAAACCACATAGCCCTTATTGACATCTAGTTCCCAACATAGAACCACCTTAAAGTACCTCTCTAATTTTCTCAAGACTCCATTATATATATATATATATATATATATATATATATATATATATATATATATATTTTCTTTTGGAGCTTGAGTATCTTTATATACAGAATTTTGAGGTATATATTTCTACACACAATGTACAACCTTACCATTTCCAAAATAACACCAACACCCCCAACTTAGGCTTTTAGCCTCACTCTCAATATTCAGGAGGGACGGGTTCAAAAGAGGGACTTATTTCACAAAAGGGTAAAGGTTTGTAATGAGGTAGCCAAAGAAAAGGTTAAAGGCTCAAATGGGGTAAACTAGTGATAATATTTATGTAATGGTAGGATTGAAAGGCTAAAGAGGCTTTTTCAAATATCACAAAGAATACCTAAGGTCATCCCTCAAACCAAACATAATTAACATTAGCATTGAAAGATCAACCGGGCAAGTTCTAGATGATAGAAGTAAAAACAAAAATTATTTTTCACAAAAACTCACACACATGGCACATGAACTAATCAAGACGGATCAATTTCACTTCTTAATAAGAGCATTTAGTGCAATATCAAGCCAACTAGTGGTCAAAGAGTCACCAAATGAGCCAAAAAGTTATCACAAAAATTATTCTTCCCCATGCAACTTACCTTTTCAATTTAAAACCAAAATTTGAATGGGTATTCTTAATTCAGACTTCACATACAAGAGACTAATTTTATTAGTACCAAATGATCCAAAAGTCTCCACACAACAAAAACAAGACTAATTCCCTTAAAAAAAGAAATTGGAGAAATCAAAGTGTCATCACTGGTGAGGCGATTAGGCGATTTTGGCGACTACTACGCTAATCACTACTATGGCCAATCTGGCCAGAGGCCAGCCTACTTCTCAGGTTGGTCAGCCTCCTCTTCCAACCCTTGCCCAACCTCCCATAACAACAAATAATAATCCCCAGCCCATGGACTACTCGAAACTCCTAAAACCTAGTACGTTGAACATGGCCATGCAAGAACGCGCTTCATCAGTCGAACCAATTAAATTTTGAAGGCCTACATTATTAAATGGTGAACCAGTTTTGAAGTTCACTTAGGCAGAAGTTGAAAGAATGGATGTGATCAAAGGTTTACAGTATGCTATCATTGGTAAACTATCATATGGTTGGCCAGATATTCAACAATTACGTCGCATTGTTCCTATACAATGTGGGATCAAAGGAGAATGTGATATTGGCTTCCTAAAGGACAGGCATGTTCTTATGAGAATGACATTATGGCAAGATTATTTAAATTTTACATCGAAGACAGCTCATTACATTAAGGACAAGGATGGACATGAATACCAGTTAAGGCCTCTGATATATGATTCCAAATTTAAAGCCGGTGAGGAAACTCTTAAGGCAATGGCATGGATATCATTCCCAGGCATGTTACCTACGTTTTTTTTGAAGGAATGTTTGTTTTCTTTAGCTTCTGCAGTTGGAAAACCTTTGCACCTAGATATGTCCACTATAAACAAAACTAGACCTAGTTACGCAAGGGTGAAGGTGCTTGTGGATCTTCTTGCTGACTTACCTAAGAAAGTAAGAATGGATATAGAGAATGAGGCAAATTGAGAGGTTAGAACTGAATGGGTGAAAATCCATTATGATATGTTGCCAAATATTGTAAAACATGCAACCTGCAAGGCCATGATGAATTTGAATGCTGGAGGCTACACCTAGAGTTATATGTAGAGAAAGATACTGCAAAACAACAGGTGGAGGAAACTGATCAATCGAAGGATAATCAACAACCATTGATGATTTTATCCAGTGGGAAAGTTGTAGGTAATGTAGCTGGAAATTCTATGGAACAGCGGAAGGAAGTCAAGGATAATCGAGCTAAGGCCAACAATAATCAGAAGGGAGCACAAGAAACCACTGGAAAAGAGATTGTTTCAGTGCAGCAACGTGAAAAACAACAAGCTAATGGTGGAAATTCAGGTAATAATGGAGAGAAAGAGAATGAGGTGCAAAGCAACACTGGGAAAGAACTAATACCAGCTGAACAAGGAGTATCTAATCAAGTGCAGGTGGGAAACAAATTTGCAGTGTTAGTAGTGTTAGATGGGGAGGAAGAAAACAATAATCAACTGGTGATGGTGGATGATCATCCAAGTAATAGTCTTGTTGCAGTTGGAACTCAATCAACAAATTTGCACAAATCTGCCCCAAAGAATGGTAGTTTGAATCCTGCAGCCCCAGGCTTGTGACGACCCAAAGGGTCATCACCTTTTTTCTTACTCATTCCGTGCTTCCTAGGCCTTAAAAACCTCATTTGTAGTCGCCTCAATTTGCGTGCGCAGTCCGGGCGCGTAGCCGGAAAGCTTAAACATGAAATTCTGTGATAAATGCTAAAATTTGATATTAAAATGAGTAAATTTGACTCCGGTCAACATTTTGGGTAAACGGATCCTGACCCGTGATTTGACAGTCCAGGAGGGTCCGTAGCAAAATATGGGACTTGGGCATATGCCCGGAATCGAATTCCGAGGTCCCAAGCCCGAGTAATGAATTTTTGAGTAAAATTGTTTTTCTGAAATTTATGAAGAAAATTGAAATGAAAATTGCTTGGAACATGTTGGTATCGGGCCCGTATTTTAGTTCCGGCACCCGGTACAGGTCTTATATATGATTTAAGCACTTTCTGTAATTTTTGGTTGAAAACGGACGTCGTTTGACGTATTTCGGACTTAAAATAGAAAATTTGATGTTTTATGAAATTTGGAAGAAATTATGGATTTTGAGGCTTAATTCGATGTTTATGATGTTATTTTGGCGATTTGATCGCACGGTTAAGTTTGTAGGATGTTGTTGATGTTAGTGCATGTGTTTGGTTAGAAATCCCGAGGGCTCGGGAGTGTTTCGGGGGTGTTTCGGAGTGATTTCAAACTTGGGAAAATTGTAGGTTTTGGCTTCACCAGTTGCAGGTCCATTTCTTCTTCGCGTTCGCGAAGCTTCAGATTTACCCTTCACCACGTTCGCACCCCTGTATTCGCGTTCGCGTAGAGTTGTTTGACCCTGGGGGACTTCGCCTTCTTTCCTCTTCGCGTTCGCGTTCGTACCCTCGCGATCGCGTAGCTTAACGAAACTTCTTCATCGCGTTCGCGTGAAGTCCCACGCGTTCGCATAGGCCAAATTTCTGGACCCCAGCCTTTTTCTATTCGCGTTCGCATCCTTCAGCTCGTGAACGCGATAGTCTGCCAAGTTCTACCCTTCGCGAACGCGACCTGCCTGTCGCGAACGCGAAGGGCAAGTTCGCCTAGTTATAATTTTTAATTCCAGAACAGTATCTATGGGTTTTTTCACAAATTTTCACGAGCTCTTTCTTCTCCAAGGTCCTTAGGCGTCCATTGAAGCTTTCTTTCACCAAAACTTCGTGGGTTAGTAAACCTTAACTTGTTTCCTTCATTTTTCATCAACATCTAATGAATTACTAAGCCTAAAACATGTAATTTAGGGTAGAAATTGGGGAAAATGGGTAGAGTTAGGGCTTTTTGAATTTTCTTGATTTAGACCTCGTTTTGGGGTCGAATTTGAAAATAAATTATATATTCGGGCTCGTGGGTGAATGGGTGACATGGTTTTGGTCCGAACCTCGTATTTTGACCAAGCGTGCCCGGGGTCAATTTTTGGGATTTTAGGAAGAAAGCTTGGGAATCTATAATTAGGCATTGGGTTTGATTTGTTTAGCATATATTGATATTATGAAGTCATTATTGTATAGATTTGATTGAGTTGGAGCCGAATTCGAGAGGGAAAGCGGTTGTTGTGGATTGATTTGGCCGTGGAAGTCGAGGTAAGTGTTTGGTCTAACGTTAGCTTGAGTGAATAGGAGTTCAGTCTTATTTGCTACTTGCTAATTGTCGAGTACGATGTATAGGCATGGTGACGAGTATCTATACATTGGTGTCTAGCATGACCGTGAGTCCTTATATTGCGAATATCCTGGTTTTGTTACAGCTTCCATACTTAATTGATGATTTCTATATTTTGTAAAGAGTATGTGAAAGGAAATTGTGATCTTTGAACTTCGTGGAGCGTTGGGTCGAGTTGAAATACAAATTGTGAAGGTATATGAGATATTTAAATCCTTGGAGCGGTTGGCTCAAGTGATAATGTGAACTATGAGATGAAAGTGAAAGAAAGAGAAAGAGTTATTGGTTTATTCCCTTGCCGGGACGTTTTGTTGTTTTGTTGATTTTCTCCCTTGCCGGGACATGGAAATTTATTGATATTGTTCCCTTGCCGGGATTTAATTGTTTAATTGCATTCCCTTGCCGGGATTTCTATCATTATTTGTTTACTTTCTTGCCCCTTATTTGTGATTGTTGTTTGGGTGAGGAAGAGTGATAAAGCACGAAGGGTGATGCCGTGCATTGTATGATATTTGTGGATCGGGTTGCGCGCCGCAACAGTGTTAAATGATATGGATCGGGTTGCACGCCGCAACAATGATATTTGTGGATCGGGTTGCACGCCGCAACAATGCTAAATGATATGGATCGGGTTGCACGCCGCAACAGTGTTGTTATATATTGGGATCGGGTTGCGCGCCGCAACAATTTTTGATACAAGTGTGTTTATTTTGGATATTAGCTTCTTTGTTCGCTGTAAATTCTAAGCTGCCCTTAGACTGTTACTCTGGATTTACTGTTAATACTAGTATACCCCCGCAGCATGTTTCCCCCTCCCATCTTTACTTGTTTAATCCTGCTTTGCTTTCCGCTGTATATTATGTAACTGCACAGGTTTAATTGGTAGTCCGGTCCTACCCTCGTCACTACTTCGCCGAGGTTAGGCTAGGCACTTACCAGCACATGGGGTCGATTGTGCTGATACTACACTCTGTGCTATTTTGCACAGATCCCGATTTTGGACAGCAGCAGCAGTAGCGTGGGAGCAGGCCTTCAGTCCAGCAAGACATCGAGGTAGCCCTGCAGGTGTCCGCAGGCCTGACGTCTCCTCTATCCTTTATTTTAGTCTGTTATCTCATTGTATTCGAGACAAACAGTTTATGATCTCTTTCAGACGATTGTGTTTAGTATTCTTAGTAGTTCGTGAGTATTGTGACACCAGTCTTGGGTAGAGGCTTATGTTGAATTTTCCGCATTTCTATTCAGTTTTCTATATTTAAGACTTCCGCTCATTATTTAATTTTGTTGTTTTTATATTATTGCCGATAATTGTTAAAGAGGGATTATGTTACTAATGAAAAGTAACTAAATTTGGCTTGCCTAGCTCCCATTAGTAGGCGCCATCACGACTCCCGAGGGTGGAAAATCCGGGTCGTGACAAGTTGGTATCAGAGCTCTAGGTTACATAGGTCTCACAACTCACGGACAAGCTTAATAGAGTCTGAGGGATCGGTATGGAGACGTCTGTATTTATCCCCCAGAGGCTACCGAGTTGGGAAAAATCTCACATTTGTTCTTTCTTGTCGTGCGAATTTGTTCCTCAAATGCTAATTAAATTTCTACTCTGTTCTTTCGCAGATGGCGAGAACACGCGCTTCCTCATCTTTTGACCAGCAGTCCGAGCCCCAGGCAGCTCCCACTAGGGGCAAAGGGCGAGGCCGAGGCCGTGCTAGAGGCCGAGGTAGGGGCAGAGCACAGCCCCGAGCAGCAGCACCAGTGGCGGAGCCTCAGGTTGACTTCGATGAGGAGGTTCCGGCCCCAGCCCCAACAGTTCCGGTGGGCCTAGCTCAGGTCCCAGAGGGGTTTATTGCTACCCCAGTTCTTCAGGACGCTCTTGTCAGATTGGTGGGCCTCATAGAGACTGTCACCCGAGCGGGTTTGCTTCCAGTAGCACCAGCCACTTCTCAGGCTGGAGGAGGGGCTCAAACTCCTGCTACACGCACTCCGGAGCAGGAAGTTCCTCCGATTCAGACTCCAGCAGTTCAGCCAGTTGGAGCAGCTCAGCCGGGTGTGGTAGCCCAGGCCGGTGATGGGGCAGCTATGTGCGCCGATGCATTATGGAGATTGGATAGGTTCACCAAGCTCTTCACTACTACTTTCAGTGGTGCATCTACCGAGGATCCTCAGGATTATTTGGACAGCTACCACGAGGTTCTTCTGAACATGGTTATTGTGGAGACCAATGGGGTGGACTTTGCTACGTTTCGCCTGTCCGGATTCGCCAAGACTTGGTGGAGGGATTTCTGTTTAGCCAGGCCAGCAGGGTCGCCATCTTTGACATGGGAGCAGTTTACACAGCTATTTCTGGAGAAGTTTCTCCCTGTGACTCAGCGGGAGGCCTTTCGGAGGCAGTTTGAGCGCCTTCAGCAGGGTTCCATGACGGTCACTCAGTATGAGACCAGGTTCATTGATCTAGCTCGCCATGCCCTTGTTATACTCCCCACCGAGAGAGAGAGGGTGAGGAGGTTTATTGATGGTCTTATTCAGCCGATTCGTCTTCAGATGGCCAAGGAGGCCGGGAGCGAGATCACTTTTCAGGAGGCGGCCAATGTGGCCCGCAGAGTTGAGATGGTTCTGTCACAGGGAGGTGGTCATGGGTCGGATAAAAGGCCCCGTCATTCAGGCAGATTTAGTGGTACCTCATATGGAGGTAGAGATTCTTATGGTAGAGGCCATCCTCCTAGGCCCTTTCAGTCCGCTCTCCAGGTCTCTCATGGTACTTCAGGCGGTCGAGGTTCTCAGATGCACTATTCTGATCAGCAGCCTTACAGTGCACCACCGGCTCCCATCAGTGCACCACCGCTTCAGAGTTTCCGAGGTGGTCATTCAGGCCGCCAGGGTAAGCCTCAGTTTCCTCAGCTACAGCATTCGGGTGGATGTTATGAGTGTGGTGAGTATGGTCACATCAGGAGGGCTTTCCCGAGGTTGAGGGGTGCTCAGCCGCAGCAGCAGGGTCCCCGTCCTATGATTCAGGCACCAGATGTTCCATAGGCTGCCCAGCCAGCTAGAGGCGGGGGTAGAGGTGCCAGAGGTGGAGGTAGAGGTCATAGAGGTAGAGCTCAGGCCGCCAGAGGTGGAGGCCAGCCAACAGTCGGTCGTCCTAGAGAGGCAGTTCAGGGTGGTGGGGCCCAGCCCCGATGTTATGCTCTTCCAGCCAGGCCAGAGGCTGAGTCTTCAGATGCAGTCATTAAGGGTACTATTCTGGTTTGTGATAGAGATGCTTCAGTGCTATTTGATCCAGGGTCTACGTATTCGTATGTGTCCTCTTATTTTGCACTGTACCTGGTCATGCCTAGTGATCCACTGAGTATTCCTGTTTATGTATCTATACCAGTGGGTGATTCTATTGTAGTCGATCGAGTTCATCGTTCATGTGTTGTAGTGATTGGGGGTCTTGAGACCTGTGTTGACTTGTTGCTTTTAGATATGGTCGACTTCGATGTTATATTGGGGATGGACTGGTTATCCCCGTATCATGCTATCTTGGACTGCCATGCCAAGACCGTGACCTTAGCTTTACCAGATTTGCCCCGCTTAGAGTGGAGAGGGACCCCAGGTCACTCTACCCGCAGTGTTATTTCATACGTGAAGGCTCGGCGTATGGTCGAGAAGGGGTGTTTGGCCTATTTAGCCTATGTTCGGGATTCCAGTGCTGAGGTTCCTTCTATTGATTCTGTGCCCGTTGTTTGTGAGTTCCCTGATGTTTTTCTTTCAGACCTGCTGGGTATGCCACCCGGCAGGGACATTGATTTCTGCATTGATCTGGCTCCGGGCACCCAGCCCATTTCTATCCTGCCGTATCGCATGGCCCCGCCAGAGATGAAAGAGTTGAAGGAGCAGTTGCAGGATTTGCTTGAGAAGGGTTTCATTAGACCCAGCGTTTCGCCTTGGGGTACGCCGGTGTTGTTTGTCAAGAAGAAGGTTGGGTCAATGAGAATGTGTATTGATTATCGGCAATTGAACAAGGTAACGATCAAGAATAAGTATCCATTGCCGAGGAATGATGATTTGTTCGACCAGCTTCAGGGTGCCAGGGTATTTTCCAAGATTGACTTGCGATCTGGCTACCATCAGTTGAGGATTAGGGCATCTGATGCCCCTAAGACAGCTTTCCGCACTCGGTACGGGCATTATGAGTTCTTGGTTATGTCATTCGGGTTGACAAATGCCCCAGCAGCTTCCATGGACTTGATGAACCGAGTGTTCAGACCTTATTTGGACTCATTCGTGATAGTCTTCATTGATGATATATTGATATATTCCCGCCGCCAGGAGGAGCACGAGCAGCACCTTAGAGTGGTTCTTCAGACTCTGAGGGATAGTCAGTTATATGCCAAGTTCTCCAAAAGTGAGTTCTGGCTGAGTTCAGTTGCATTTCTGGGTCATGTTGTATCAGCGGAGGGTATTCAGGTGGACCCAAAGAAGATAGAGGCAATCCAGAACTGGCCTAGACCAGCATCAGCTACAGAGATCCGGAGTTTCTTGGGGTTGGCAGGCTACTATCAATGGTTCGTGGAGGGGTTTTCATCCATTACAGCCCCGATGACCAGATTGACCCAGAAGGGTGCCCAGTTCAGATGGTCGAATGAGTGTGAGGCGAGCTTTCAGAAGCTCAAGACAGCTCTGACTACGGCACCAGTGTTAGTTTTGCCCACAGGTTCAGGGCCTTATACAGTCTATTGTGATGCTTCCCGTGTCGGGCTTGGTGCAGTGTTGATGCAGGATGGCAAGGTCATTGCCTATGCTTCGAGGCAGTTGAAGATCATGAGAAGAACTATCCAGTGCATGATTTGGAGTTGGCAGCCACTGTTCACGCATTGAAGATTTGGAGGCACTATTTGTATGGCTTGGCATGTGAGGTGTTCACTGACCACAAGAGTCTTCAGTACTTGTTCAAACAAAAGGAGTTGAATTTGAGGCAGAGGAGGTGGTTGGAGTTGTTGAAGGATTATGATGTCACCATTTTATATCATCCGAGGAAGGCCAATGTGGTGGCCGATGCTTTGAGTAGGAAGTCAGCCAGTATGGGCAGTCTTGCTTATATTCCGGTCAGTCAGAGGCCACTTGCTTTGGATGTTCAGGCTTTGGCCAATCGATTTGTGAGGTTGGATATTTCTGAGCCCAGCCGAGTATTAGCTTTTCACGGTCGCTCGTTCTTTATTATTGGAGCGTATCCGTGATCGGCAGTTTGATGATCCCCATTTGTGTGTCCTTAGAGACACGGTGCAGCGAGGAGGTGCCAAGCAGGTTACATTGGATGTTGATGGAGTCTTGAGATTGCAAGGGCAAGTTTGTGTGCCCAATGTGGATGCACTTCGGGAGTTGATCTTAGAGGAGGCCCATAGTTCCCGGTATTCTATTCATCCGGGCGCCGCGAAGATGTATCAGGATTTGCGGCAGCATTATTGGTGGTGTAGATAGAAGAAGGATATTGTGGCATATGTGGCGCGGTGTTTGAATTGTCAGCAAGTTAAGTATGAGCATCAAAGGCCTGGTGGTTTATTTAAGAGGATTGAGCTTCCCGAGTGGAAGTGGGAGAGGATCACTATGGACTTCGGTACTGGACTTCCGTTGACCCGGAAGAAGTTCGATGCAGTTTTGGTCATTATTGATAGGCTGACCAAGTCAGCGCATTTCATTCCTGTGGCAGTCTCCTATTCATCCGAGAGGTTGGCTGAGATCTATATTCGGGAGATTGTTCGCCTTCATGGTGTGCCGGTATCTATCATTTCGGATCGAGGCACGCAGTTTACCTCGCGTTTCTGGAGAGCAGTTTAGCGTGAGTTAGGCACCCAGGTTGAGTTGAGTACAGCATTTCATCCTCAGACGGATGGAAAGTCCGAGCGGACTATTCAGATATTGGAGGATATGCTCCGAGCTTGTGTTATTGACTTTGGAGGGTCATGGGATCAGTTCTTGCCTTTAGCAGAGTTTGCCTACAACAACAACTACCAGTCGAGTATCCAGATGGCTCCTTATGAGGCTTTATATGGTAGACGGTGTTGATCTCCGGTTGGATGGTTTGAGCCGAGAGAGGCTCGGTTGTTGGGTACGGATCTGGTTCAGGAGGCCTTGGACAAGGTCAGGGTTATTCAGGATAGGCTTCGTTCAGCTCAGTCCAGGCAGAAGAGCTACGTAGATCGTAAGGTTCGAGATGTAGTTTTCATGGTTGGTGAGCGGGTATTGCTCCGAGTGTCGCCTATGAAGGGCGTGATGAGATTTGGGAAGAAGGGCAAGCTTAGTCCTAGGTTCATTGGTCCGTTTGAGATTCTTGATCGAGTGGGAGAGGTGGCTTATAGACTTGCATTGCCGCCTAGCTTATCAGCCGTGCATCCAGTTTTTCATGTATCCATGCTTCGGAGGTATCACGGCGATCCAGCTCACGTGTTAGATTTTAGCACTGTCCAGTTGGACAAGGACTTATCTTATGAGGAGGAGCCGGTAGCTATTCTAGACCGGCAGGTTCGTTAGTTGAGATCCAACAGTTTTCCTTCTGTTCGCATTCAGTGGAGAGGTCAGCCTCCTGAGGCATCGACCTGGGAGTCCGAGTCCGATATGCGAAGCCGTTATCCCCATCTATTCCTCGACTCAGGTACTTCTTTCTTTTGTCCGTTCGAGGACGAACGGTTGTTTTAGAGGTGGAGAATGTGACGACCCAAAGGGTCATCACCTGTTTTCTTACTCATTCCGTGCTTCCGAGGCCTTGAAAACCTCATTTGTAGTCGCCTCGATTTGCGTGCACAGTCCGGGAGCATTGCCGGAAAGCTTAAATATGAAATTCTGTGATAAATGCTAAAATTTGATATTAAAATGAGTAAATTTGACTCCGGTCAATATTTTGGGTAAATGGACCTGGACCCGTGATTTGACGGTCCCGGAGGGTCCATAGGAAAATATGGGACTTGGGCGTATGCCCGGAATCAAATTCCGAGGTCCCAAGCCCGAGTAATGAATTTTTGAGTAAAATTGTTTTTCTGAAATTTATGAAGAAAACTGAAATGAGAATTGGTTGGAACATGTTGGTATCGGGCCAGTATTTTGGTTCCGGTGCCCGGTACAGGTCTTATATATGATTTAAGCACTTTCTGTAAAGTTTGGTTGAAAACGGACGTCGTTTGAAGTGTTTCGGACTTAAAATGGAAAATTTGATGTTTTATGAAATTTGGAAGAAATTAAGGATATTGAGGCTTAATTCGACGTTTATGATGTTATTTTGGCGATTTGATCGCACGGTTTAGTTCGTAGGATGTTGTTGATGTTAGTGCATGTGTTTGGTTAGGAATCCCAAGGGCTCGGGTGTGTTTCGGGGGTGTTTCGGAGTGATTTCAAACTTGGGAAAATTGCAGGTTTTGGCTTCAGCAGTTGCAGGTCCATTTCTTCTTTGCGTTCGCGAAGCCTCTTCCGCGTTCGCGAAGCTTCAGATTTACCCTTCACCGCGTTCGCACCCCTGTATTCGCATTCGCGTAGAGTTGTTTAACCCTGGGGGACTTAGCCTTCTTTCCTCTTCGCGTTCGCGTTCGTACCCTTGCGATCGCGTAGCTTAACGGAACTTCTTCATCGCGTTCGCGTGAAGTCCCACGCGTTCGCATAGGCCAAATTTCTGGACCCCAGCCTTTTTCTCTTCGCGTTCGCATCCTTCAGCTCTCGAACGCGATAGTCTGCCAAGTTCTACCCTTCGCGAATGCGGCCTGCCTGTCGCGAACGCGAAGGGCAAGTTCGCCCAGTTATAATTTTTATTTCCAGAACAGTAGCTACGGGTTTTTTCATAAATTTTCACGAGCTCTTTCTTCTCCAAGGTCCTTAGGCGTCCATTGAAGCTTTCTTTCACCAAAACTTCGTGGGTTAGTAATCCTTAACTCGTTTCCTTCATTTTTCATCAACATCTAATGAATTCATAAGCCTAAAACATGTAATTTAGGAAAGAAATTGGGGGAAATGGGTAGAGTTAGGGCTTTTTGAATTTTCTTGATTTAGACCTCGTTTTGGGGTCGAATTTGAAAACAAATTATATATTCGGGCTCGTGGGTGAATGGGTGTCATGGTTTTTGTCCGAACCTCGTGTTTTGACCAAGCGGGCCCGGGGCCAATTTTTGGGATTTTTGGAAGAAAGCTTGGGAATCTATAATTAGGCATTAGGTTTGATTTGTTTAGCATATATTGATATTATGAAGTCATTATTGTATAGATTTGATTGAGTTGGAGCCGAATTCGAGAGGGAAAGCGGTTGTTGTGGATTGATTTGGCCGTGGAAGTCGAGGTAAGTGTTTGGTCTAACGTTAGCTTGAGTGAATAGGAGTTCAGTCTTATTTTCTACTTGCTAATTGTCGAGTACGATGTATAGGCATGGTGACGAGTATCTATACATTGGTGTCTAGCATGACCGTGAGTCCTTATATTGCGAATATCCTGGTTTTGTTACAGCTTCCATACTTAATTGATGATTTTTATATGTTGTAAAGAGTATGTGAAAGGAAATTGTGATCTTTGAACTTCGTGGAGCGTTGAGTCGAGTTGAAATACAAATTGTGAAGGTATATGAGATATTTAAATCCTTGGAGCGTTGGCTCAAGTGATAATGTGAACTATGAGATGAAAGTGAAAGAAAGAGAAAGAGTTATTGGTTTATTCCCTTGCCGGGACGTTTTGTTGTTTTGTTGATTTTCACCCTTGCCGGGACATGGAAATTTATTGATATTGTTCCCTTGCCGGGATTTAATTGTGTAATTGCATTCCCTTGCCGGGATTTCTATCATTATTTGTTTACTTTCTTGCCCCTTATTTGTGATTGTTGTTTGGGTGAGGAAGAGTGATAAAGCACGAAGGGTGATGCCGTGCATTGTATGATATTTGTGGATCGGGTTGCGCACCGCAACAATGCTGAATGATATGGATCGGGTTGCACGCCGCAACAATGATATTTGTGGATCGGTTGCACGCCGCAACAATGCTAAATGATATGGATCGGGTTGCACGCCGCAACAGTGTTGTTATATATTGGGATCGGGTTGCGCGCCGCAACAATTATTCATACAAGTGTGTTTATTTTGGATATTAGCTTCTTTGTTCACTGTAAATTCTAAGCTGCTTTAGACTGTTACTATGGATTTACTGTTAATACTGGCATACCCCGCAACATGTTTCCCCCTCCCATCTTTACTTGTTTATTCCTGCTTTGCTTTCCGCTGTATATTATATAACTGCACAGGTTTAATTGATAGTCCGGTCCTAGCCTCGTCACTACTTCGCCGAGGTTAGGCTAGGCACTTACCAGCACATCGGGTCGGTTCTGCTGATACTACACTCTGTGCTATTTTGCACAGATCCCGATTTTGGACAGCAGCAGTAGTAGCGTGGGAGCAGACCTTCAGTCCAGCGAGACATCGAGGTAGCCCTGCAGGCGTCCGCAGGCCCGACGTCTCCTCTATCCTTTATTTTAGTTTGTTATCTCATTGTATTCGAGACAAACAGTTTATGATCTCTTTCAGACGATTGTATTTAGTATTCTTAGTAGTTCGTGAGTATTGTGACACCAGTCTAGGGTAGAGGCTTATGTTGAATTTTCCGCATTTCTATTCAGTTTTCTATAATTTAAGACTTCCGCTCATTATTTAATTTCGTTGTTTTTATATTATTGCCGATAATTATTAAGGAGGGATTATGTTATTAATGAAAAGTAATTAAATTTGGCTTGCCTAGCTCCCATTAGTAGGCGCCATCACGACTCTCGAGGGTGGGAAATCCGGGTTGTGACAAGGCTTTAATCCTAACTCAGCTAGTATTAAATCAAATAATAGTTGTAAGAATGCTAAATTACTTGGGAAAGAAAAGGAGACATCAGTAGTAAAAGACTTAACTGCCCAATGGGTCCAAAGAACATTCAAAGAGAGTGTAGTGGGAGTTAATACATCATGCCAAGACATACCTTCGCAAGAAACACTGGTGGATAAAGAACTAGCCAAAACTCCTGTTAAAAAATCTAGTGGAACCAAGTTTCCTAAGGCGAATGAGAGATTTCAGTGGAGTGGAGGTAGGTTATGGTCTGACCAAAGAGAAGAGGACTCTGACGAAGGAGAAGTCCTAGAGGGAGTTCCAGCAGATGAAGAGTCAGTGATTGATGAGCAAGAGGAAGAAGAGCAAAGTGAAAATGGAGAATCCATTGTCATAGCTGATAAATCTACTGATGTTAACGATAACAAGGTTAATAAGTAGTCAATTGTGCAGGAAGCAGCCAAAGAAAATCAATCTGATAATAGAACTGATGGGATTGATACAGGGAAGTCAGTTGGTAGGGGAGCTGAAGCTGGAGATCCAGGTGGAACAGATGTGATTGCTACTCTTGAGAAGATGGTTGATGATAATGCAAAGGCGCCTAGGAATGAGCAGAAGTCCAAAGTAAAACCTACTATTGAACCTAGAAGTATTGTTCCATCGGAACCCCCTCCCCCCCCCCCAGTTTAAATTGCTTAAGAGAGGAGAGGAACAAGCTATGATATCCAAATTTCAATAACCAAATACTGTTGATGCTTTAGGAGACACAGATGCCAATGGTGTCAGAATTGGCACCATTGGCAAAGACATGGATCAAGAAACATGGATCAAGAAACAACTGCACATAATTTATTAAATGTGGCTAGGTAGGGTGATTTATCACCTAGACACATTGAAAAGGAAAAATCGGCAGCAAAAGGCAGAAAGAAATGGCAGAAAGACAACACTAATGTGCTTACAGGAGGTGTTCAAAAAAGGAGGACTTTGATCAAATCCAATAATCAGTAATGGATGCTCTCATTTGGAATATAACATCTGTCAATACTCAACAAGCTTTTGAGAGGCTAATCAAAAATTTATAGGTCTAATGGAGCCTAAGCAACAAGCTAGAAAACTGGAGAAATACAGAAATAAAATTGGCGTTGCACAGGCAATCTCAAATGTGTCAAACAAGATTTGGGCCATTATAGATGAGGTCGTTGAGGCACAGTCATGTACGATATGGTACAACAGCTAACTTTAAGACTATTTCATACTGAATCACATGTGGAACTTGTTCTTACACTGGTATATGCCAATTGTGATGCCATTGAGAGTATAGTGTTATGGGATTCAATGTATGCAATGGCAAGTGATATGAATGTGCCATGGCTTGTAGGTGGTGACTTTAATGTCATTTGGGATGAAGAAGAAAAGTTTGGTGGATTATCAATGTCTTTGAATGAGATAGATGACTTTAGACACTGCATTAATACCTGCAACCTATTTGATCTAGGCTTCAAGGGTAGTATTTTTATATGGTGGAATGGGAGGGCAGAAGAAGATTGTATTTTCAAGAGGCTAGATAGATGTCTAGCAAATGCTGAATTTCAACAAACCTTCGCAGCAATAGAAGTTACACATTTGTCAAATATAGGCTTAGATCACAGTCCAATGCAACTTAACTGTGATATAGAAACTCCAACAGTAAAGAAACCTTTTAGGTTTTTGAACTTCTGGGTAGAACATGAGTTATTCAAAAAGATTGTGAAAGAGAACTGGAAAGCAGACTTCTATGCAAATCCATTCATTACGTTCAACCATAAGTTAAAGAAAGTAAAGAAGGCATTGTCAACATGGAGCAGGGAAACTTTTGGTGACATATTTCAGAAGGTAGCAAGTTTAGAAGAGGTAGTCAAGGTGCATGAGGCAGAATTCGAAGCCAATCCTACAAGGATGAATAGAGAAAGATTACAACAAGTTCAGGCAGAATTGATTGAAGTCCTTGCTTTGGAGGAGAAATACTGGGGGCATAAAGCAGGAATGACTTGGTTTGAAGATGGTGACAGGAACACCAAATTCTTCCATGTTCAAGTCAAGGGTCGAAGGAAAAGGCTACAGATCAAAAGGATCCAAAACAGTATAGGTAATTGGATTGAAGAAGATGAGGAAATTGTAGTGGAAGCAGTTAAGTTCTATGAAGAACAATTTACAGAAACCACATTGCCAACATCATTTGACATCATAAATGACATCTCATTACTGATAGATATGGAGCAGAACTCAGAACTGATGAGGCAACCAACAAAAGAAGAATTCAAAATGGCAGTGTTTGGTTTAAATGCAGATAGTACGACAAATTCTACCAGTCGTGTTGGGATATAATAGGAGATGATTTAGTTGATATGGTCAGAGCATTCTTTAATGGTCATGAACTACCAAAATGTGTGACTCACACAAATCTGGTATTGCTGCCAAAGAAAAAGGAGGTGACAACATTTTCAGATTTAAGGCCAATAAGCCTTAGTAATTTCTCCAACAAAGTAATCTCGAGGGTGATTCATGAGAGACTAGCGGGGTTACTGCCAAATATTATATCTAAGGAGCAAGCTGGCTTTGTGAAAGGGAGGAGCATTGTGGAAAATAATCTGCTAACACAAGAGATCATTAAGGATATAAGATTAAGAACCAAGGCTGGACCAAATATTGTGATGAAGTTCGACATGACTAAGGCATATGACAGGTTGTCTTGGTTATTTTTGACCAAAGTTCTTAGAAAAATGGGATTCTCAAAGAGATTCATTGGCATGGTGTTTGGGATAGTATCAAATAAGTGGTATTGAGTTCTTATTAATGGCTAAGCACGAGATTTCTTCAAGTCATCGAGGGGAGTCAAACAAGGAGATCCATTATCTCCTACATTGTTCATCATAGCTGTAGAAGCATTGTCGAGGGGTCTAAAATGCTTTACATTTAAATTTATACTTCTATGGATTTTGTTTAACCAAGTGGAGTCCAAAAATCAATCATTTAGCTTATGCGGATGATACGATCATATTTTCATTTTCTGACGCAATTTCATTGAGACTGATAATGGAAGCGTTGAATAAATATAAGACTACTTCTGGACAGTTAGTAAACAAGGCCAAGTCTGGAGTATACTTGCATCAAACTGTCAGATATTGAAGTGGCTAATAAAGTAGAGAGAATTACAGGAATCAAAAGGCAAGACTTTCCAATTATGTACCTAGGATGCCCTATCTTCTATGGTAGAAGAAAAATGGATATCAAGGGTTGATCACGAACTGCAGGGATGGAAAGGGAAGATGTTGTCTATTGGAGAGCAGTTTTGATTGCCCATGTTCTACAGAGTATGCCTATGCATTTACTATCTGGAGTCAACCCTCCAAACTCTATTATAAATAAACTTCACAAAATATTTGCACAGTTCTTTTGGAGCAGCTCAGTAGGGGGTAGTAACAGACATTGGGCATCATGGAACACTTTGTGTATTCCTGTTGAGGAAGGGGGATCAGTTTAAGATCATTGCATGATGTTTCAAAGACTTTGTTTCAAAGACTTTCCGTACGAAGCCTTCTCTGTGAAGCTCATTTATGAGCCAAAAATACTGCAAAAAACAAATTCAGTTGTTGTCCCATGGAGAAGAGGATCTCACATATGGAGAAAAATACTAGAATGCAGGGATTTAATAGAGCACCAAATAGCTTGGCATCCAAAGATGGGGTCCTCTTTATTCTGGTTTGACAATTGGACAGGCCCGGGAGCATTATATTTTGTGGTTCGACAAGACTTTGGGCTAGATGAATCAATACACAATGTTTATGATGTGTTTGAGGAAGGATCATATAATATAGACAAGCTACTGGAGATTTTACCTAAAGAATATGACTACACATTATTGAAAAGATCAAGCCACCTGCGATGCAAAATGTACTTGATGTGCCATACTGGATGCTGGAACCTCGAGGATTTTTTAGTGTGAGGACATCTTGGGATTATTTGAGAAGGAGAAATGAACGAAGAGTGGCCTAAAAGGTGATTTTGGTGAAGGGATTGCCATTCAAAATTTCCTTCTTTATGTGGAAAGTTTGGAAGGCAAAGCTTCCCCTAGATGACTTCATAAGGAGACTAGGCTATTTCATGCCCTCCAAATGTTGGTGCTGCAATCAATTAAACGAAGAAACTCTTCAGCATTTGTTATTCAACTCAAAGACAGCTAGAGATGTATGGAGATACTTCCTTTCGAGGGCAGGTATAAACATACAGGGATTGACAATGCATCATGCTATCACCAAATGTTGGACTGCCAAGGTATGTGATAGACTCAAACCTATTATGCAAGCATTGCCTTCATGTGTAGTTTGGGAATTATGGAAGAGAAGAAATAGCATGAAATATGGGGAATCTGTCTCAACTAGTCGTGTGATATATCAAGTGTCATCGACCCTGCAAGCACTTGTGAAAGTAAGGAAGCTAGGAATACATAATGTCCCACATAAATGGCATGAGCTCTTAGCAATGATGGAGAATTATACACCTAGATTAAAGGTCACAAAAGTAGTTTGGGAAATACTAGAAGAAGGCTGGATTAAGGTGAATACAGATGGTGCCTCGAGGGGAAATCCTGGCAGAAATGCAATTGGATTTTGTGTAAGGGATGAATATGGAGACATTGTGTTTTCAGAAGGGAAGGAGATAAATGAGGCAACAAATACTGAAGCAGAAGCTGTGGCTATTGTAGAAGCACTGAAATTTTGAATGCAGATATACCCTCAAGTGTATGTTCAAACTGACTCGATGCTTATGAAGAAGATTATGGAGGGATCGTGGAAGCCACCTTGGTGTATAGAAGAACAGATTGTGGAGATTATGCAACTGTTGAATGAAGGCAATTATGTAGTATCACACATTTTTAGAGAAGGAAATAAGTTGGTTGATCACCTTGCCAATTATCCTCAGATTTCTGGCATCTAGACACACAAAGGAGGAGAATAGTGAATGAGAATAAGTTACAATCTCCATATTTGAGGGTAAAGGTTGCCAAATATTAAAGCTTGAGGAGATTTGAATGGACACAGGAGTTATTGCTAGTTCAGCATATTCAAATCCTAATGGAGGAGGATATGTTGATCAAAGTTTTCACTAACATCGTTTTCGTTTTTGCAGGGAAAGCTACTGTACACATGACCTACTCTTTAATGAACTCCCAATTGGTGGTATTAGTACCTAGTACTCATTCCAATGGGAGGGATTTGAAGATAGGCACAAACATACCATCAAGGAAGATCACGCTGATGGATATTTTATCGCACAGACTTTGTGCTTTATGCAGTTGCTATAGGCAATTGAATCTGAAAAGAACAGGTGTGCTAAGGAATGAGAGACAATATCAGTGTGATACCTCAAGGATACAGGAAACAAGATCCATAACAATTCAATTGGATAATCAGTGGAAATCCCACACACAGGTCATGGATAAAGGTTGGTATGGATTTGTACAACACTGGTGCATGGGGGGACAATGCAATCATGAGAGTGGAGTGTGAGGCCCCGCAAAATGTTTGGCTCAAAACCTAGTATCTTGTGGTGTCAACTCCGAATCAAAAGAATCAATTTTCCAGAAAAATGCAATTCTGCGGCCAGAATGCGGTCGCAGATCTAATATGCGGACCGCATTTCTGCCGCAGAGTGAAACAGAAGAATTGTAAAATTAGTGTTGAAAATGCGGTCTATTATGCGATCGCATAACCAATATGCGGATTTGTGAAGGTCAGTTCTGCGGTGCATAATGCGACCGCATAATAGGAATGCGGACCGCATTCCTGTCGCAGACCCAAACAGACCCCTCAGAGTTTTGGGGGCACATCTGCGATCGCATCTGCGGACCGCATTTCGATTCTGCGATCGCAGAATGCGATCGCAGATCTTGCTCGGCTTCTTTTTTTTCTAAATTTTAAAAAACTCGACCCCTTTTGTAATAAAACACCCAACCCCTCATTCTTTAACGATCTTCTGCACAAAATAAGAGAGGGGAAGAGAGGGTCTTGAGAGAGAAAGTCATCTCCTCCAAAATTTGATTCTTCAAAACTATCCGGGCAGGGAAATCTCAAGCTTATCTTCATCCCCTTTCTCTTGCAGGTAAAATCCCTAACCCTTTTCATTGAATTTCAGGTTTAAACTAAGGGGGTGGAGTCTCATGCATTGGTTCTTGAAAATAATGGTTAAAATTGTGCATGCATGTTTATTAAAACAAAAAACCTAGTGGGAGTAATTGGGTGGGAGCAAAGACTTATACAAAGAAGGGGTTGATAACCTAAGTATGTTCGGGTAGTGATTTTGAACCTTGAATTCTAAGTTACGAGTATTAATTTGTGCACTATATTGCCGTTGCTAGATTTTTGGTGAATTGGAAGTAGAAATTAAAAAGGGATTCAACTCCAGGTATGTATGGCTAACTTTAACCTTTGTAAAATCTCCATGCTTGGTGTCCAAATACTTGGTATGTGATATCTTCATGGATTAGTTGTAAAGTTAAACTCTTGTGAGTAGTATGTGTTTTCTTGTGTAAACCATTTGTGAATTCATGTCAATGTTGTGTCTTAAACGTTGTTGGTTAAGACGTCCGATATGGTTGTGTAAGTAAATGGCAATAAACCAAGTTGTAATTGCGAATGTGTGATGTGGTAAGAACTTTGGATTAAATGATGGAAAGGAATCGAAATTGGTGATATTGAAATAACTGTGGTAACATCCTTTGTGCCTAGCTGTGGAAAATTATTGCTGTGATTTAAATGGTACAACGGGCTGTTGAAAAAGATGGAAATGGCATTGATAGTCATATAAACTCTGTGTGAGTTGTGTTGTTGTTCTTTGAGATGTGTTGCTGTTGTTGTTGGGATTTGCTGTTGATTATTCCTGAAACTTGTTGCTGTTCTCCTTGTAAATTGTTGTTGTTGTGCTATTGTTTGTGAATTGTGATTGCTCGGTGGGATCGGGTTGCGCGCGCAACACGAAGTAATAAGGTGTGGGTTGTGGTGATAAGGGTGGCCAAGGTAATAAGGGTGGCCGAGGTAATATGGATGGAGAGTGATCGATATCACTATTGAAATGAAACATGAGAACATTGTGAAATTGAAAATGTGGAAATGATGATGGGGAAAAGGAGAGATTGTCAACTTGTTTGCCTTGATTGTTTTTTTTTCTTTCCTTGTGTGTATTCAATTGCTGTTTCCCTCTATTGTTGTTATTCGTGTACGGTTTGAGGTTACTCAGGGTAAAGTTTGTTATACATACCAATAAAATTCAAATGTACTGACGTCCCTTTTGCCGGGGGCGCTACATTCGTGTTATGATTGTAGGTGGATCCGTAGCAGGTACTCCAGTCCACCGATCGTAGCTCCCCTTCGTCTTCCATCAGCTTTCTGGTGAGCCCCCTTCCTCTCGGGGCCCTGCGTGGCTCAGGCCGCTTGTTTCCGGAGTTTTATTTTGATTTTTGTGTAAGGTATAGCCGGAGCCTTGTTACCGGCAAATACTATATTATCCTGTTGTACTTTTAGAGGCTCCGTAGACAGTAGATGTGGGTTAGAAACTTGTGTAAATCCGTGTTTTCATACGTTGGTAACGAGTTGGTGATTTCACTACTATTATGTAAGTATGTATGTGTTTTGTAAACTAAAAAGTCTTCTTAATTAATTATTTGGCAAATCCTTGGAATAATTGAGTAAGGAAAACGTGGGGTAACATGTGGATTAGGAAAGGCATCCAGGTTCGCTTGGCTGGGGCTACCCGGTCGGGCGCCGGTCATGTCCCTCGAATTTGGGGCGTGACAAACTTGGTATCAGAGCCTAAGGTTTTAAGGAGTCCTAGGATGTCTCGGAGCCGTGACTAGTAGAGCCCTACTTATAGGTGTGAACTCGACCACATCTATAAGTGGGGGGCTGCATGGACATTTAGGAAAATTTCCCACTTCCTTGTTATTCTGTATCGTGCGGTGAAGTGAAATGTGAAAGTATCTATATCTAACTCGTGCGTTGTTCCGAACTTTTTCAGTAATGGCACCTAAGAGGAGAGCTAGACTCGGCCTTGGGGCCAATGCCACCCCGAGAGAGGCTATGAATCATGTACCTGATGCCGTGGGTGAGAGTGACTCCCCAGCCTTGAACCTACCTGGCCCGTCTGTCCTAGACCAAAGTGTTCCTGTTCCTGCAGCGGCAGAGGGTGCCACCATCCCTCCCGCCGATATTCCTGATTCTGGCACCGTTCCAGCTCCTGGTCCCGAGGTTTCTGATGCGGACCTTAGAGGAGCCATCCATATGTTGACCCAGTTAGTGGCTGCTCAGGCCCAGAGATCTCACGATGCCCCTACATCCTCTAGCGGACAGGGAGATTCTACCAGCTCCAGAGTTAACCAGTTTTTGCAGTTGGCCCCCCCGGAGTTCTCAGGCACAGACCCAGAGGCCGATCCGTAGGAATTTCTTGATGAAATGTATAAGACCCTCCGAGTGATGAAAGCTTCTGAGACAGAGGGAGTTGAATTGGCATCATATAGGTTGAAGGGAGCAGCGTACTCATGGTTCGAGATGTGGGAGGACTCCCGTGGGGAGGGAGGACCTCCGGCCAGATGGGATGAGTTTGTAGATGCGTTCATGGACCAGTTCTTGCCTGCTGAGACAATAGCAGCCCGTGCCACTGAGTTTGAGACCCTCAAGCAGGGCAGTATGAGTATCTGGGAGTACCACATGGAGTTCGGGAGATTGTCCAAGTATGCTCCTCAGTTAGTGTCGACCATGGCTGCTAGAGTTCGGCGACTTGTTCAGGGCCTTAGTCCCTTGGTAGTAAATGAGGCTGCTACAGCGGCCCTACACTCGGATATGAACTATGGAAAGATTGTGGGATTCGCTCAGGCCACGGAGGCGAGGAAGTTGAAGATTCGGGCGGAAAGGAAGAATAGCAGCAGGGCCCGATCAGCGGGTCACTCAGGGAGATCAGCTCAGGGAAGAGGGTCTTCAGGGCCGTCCCAGTCATATGCTCAATCCTCAGCGAGCGCACCACCATCTCTGCACAGTTATCAGCAGAGCAACCGCATGAGACCAGGTTCAGACAGTAGGAGACACCATCAGTCTGGTCGTTCAGGAGGGAGATCACAGCAGCAGGGGAGGGCTGCATGCCCAAAGTGTGGGAGATTTCATACAGAGACTTGCTACTTGGATATCCCGGTGTGTTTCAGATGCGGGGTGAGAGGTCATATTCAGCGAGACTGTCATGTGCCCAGTCAGGGCATGGGTAGGGGATCTACTCAGTCATCCGGTTCTTCAGTCGCCATACCATCTGTGCGTCCTCCAGCCCCAGCAGGCCGTGGTACCGTTAGGGGTGGAGCTCGTGGTAGAGGTGGACCCAGCCGGTTCTACGCTTTGAGTGGTCGTCAGAGTGTAGAGGCTTCTCCAGATGTGGTTACAGGTATCTTGTCTGTTCAGGCCATTAATTATTATGCTCTTATAGATCCGGGGTCCTCTTTGTCTTATGTCACCCCATTCATTGCTTCAAGCTTTGGGATAGAACCCGAACAGCTTCATGAGCCGTTCTCTGTATCGACTCCGGTTGGTGATTCTATTACAGCCGCGCGAGTTTATAGGAATTGTGTTGTCACGGTGTGTGGTCGTATTACCACGACCGATCTTATCGAGCTTGGAATGGTGGATTTTGATGTTATTATGGGGATGGACTGGCTTTATTCGTGCTTTGCCAAACTTGATTGTCGAACGAGAGTCATGAGAATCGAGTTCCCTAATGAGCCGGTTATCGAGTGGAAAGGGAATGATGTGGTGCCGAAGGGTAGGTTTATTTCCTACCTTAAGGCTTCAAAGATGATTAAGAAGGGATGTATCTATCATTTGGTCCGGGTGGCGGACACCACTTCAGAAGTGTCTACCCCCGAGTCCGTGCCAGTCGTGAATGAGTTTCTCGAAGTATTTCCGGACGAGCTTCAAGGGATTCCGCCAGATAGGGAGATTGATTTCGGGATTGATGTATTTCCAGATGCGCAACCAATATCTATTCCACCATACAGAATGGCTCCAGCGGAGTTAAGGGAGTTAAAGGAGCAGTTGAAGGATTTATTAGAAAAGGGGTTCATACGGCCGAGTGTGTCGCCGTGGGGTGCTCCGGTTCTCTTTGTCAGGAAGAAGGATGGGTCGCTCCGGATGTGTATTGATTATCGGAAGCTCAACAAAGCCACCATCAAGAATAAATATCCTCTGCCTCGAATAGATGATTTGTTCGACCAATTGCAAGGTGCAAGGTTCATCTCCAAAATTGATCTACGGTCCGGGTATCACCAATTGAAGATTAGGGAGCAGGATATTCCCAAGACCGTTTTCAGAACTCGCTATGGTCACTTTGAATTCTTGGTCATGTCTTTTGGGCTAACCAACGCCCCGGCAGCCTTTATGGATCCTATGAATCGTGTCTTCAAGCCATTTCTAGACTCCTTCGTGATTGTTTTTATTGACGACATCCTTGTGTATTCACGGAGCTGGGAGGATCGTGCCGGTCACCTCAGGGCAGTTCTGCAGACTCTTCATCAGCACCAGTTATATGCTAAATTTTCAAAATGTGAGTTTTGGTTGGAGTCCGTTGCCTTTTTGGGTCATGTTGTTTCTAGTGAAGGGATTCAGGTAGACCCCCAAAAGATTGCAACAGTAAAAGATTGGCCTAGACCCACGACCCCGACGGAGATTCGTAGCTTCTTGGGTTTAGCAGGGTATTATCGGAGGTTTGTGGAGGGATTCTCTGCCCTCGCCTCCCCATTGACTAAGTTGATGCAGAAAGCAATTAAGTTCCAATGGTCCGACGCTTGTGAGAAAAGTTTTCAGGAACTGAAGTCAAGGTTGACCTCGGCACCAATATTGACCTTGCCGGAAGGCACGGAAGGATTTGTGGTTTATTGCGATGCCTCCAGGGTTGGTTTGGGGTGTGTGTTGATGCAACATGGTAAAGTTATAGCGTATGCTTTGAGTCAGCTCAAGAATCACGAGAAGAATTATCTGACACATGATTTGGAGCTTGCGGTAGTTGTGTTTGCTTTGAAAATATGGCGGCATTATCTTTATGGGGTCCTTATGGATGTGTTCTCAGACCACAAGAGTCTCCAGTATTTTTTCAAGCAGAAGGAATTGGATTTAAGGCAGCGACAGTGGTTAGAATTACTCAAGGATTATGATATGAACATTTTGTACCATCCAGGGAAGGCGAACGTGGTGGCCGACGCTCTCAGTCGGAAATTTATGGGTAGTTTGGCTCATTTGGGAGTGGATCAAAGGCCCTTGGCTCGGGAGGTTTATCAATTGGCCAGTCTAGGGGTTTGTATTTCGACATCAGACGAGGGGAATGTTATGGTACATAATGGAGCAGAATCGTCACTCGTAGCGGAAGTCAAGGAAAAGCAATTTATCGATCCAGCATTGGCTCAAATGAAGGAAGCAGTTTTGAGTAACAAGACTTCGGCATTTTCACTCGGCGACGAGGATGGTGTATTGCGGTGTCAAGGTAGGCTGTGTGTTCCGGATGTGGATAAGCTTCGGGAGAGGGTAATGGCGGAGGCTCATAATTCCAGGTATTCCGTGCATCCAGGTTCTACGAAAATGTATCATGACCTCAAGGAGATTTATTGGTGGAACGGTATGAAGAGGGGTGTGGCAGACTTTGTATCTAAGTGTCCGAATTGTCAGCAAGTGAAGGCTGAGCATCAGCGGCCCGGTGGGCTAACTCAGCTTATGGAAATACCAATGTGGAAATGGGAGATGATCAACATGGATTTCGTGGTAGGATTACCTCGCACTCTGCGCAAGTTTGACTCGATTTGGGTAATAGTGGATCGACTCACCAAATCAGCTCACTTCTTGCCCGTCAAGTCCACCGATAGTGCAGAACAATACGCTAAGTTGTATATCAAGGAGATAGTAAGGCTTCATGGCACTCCACTTTCTATTATCTCGGATCGAGGGGCCCAGTTCACAGCTAATTTTTGGAAGAAATTTCAGCAAGGTTTGGGTACTCAGGTGAATCTCAGCACAGCTTTCCATCCACAGACTGATGGTCAAGCGGAGTGGACTATTCAGACGCTTGAAGATATGTTGCGGGCTTGTGTCTTGGATTTCAAAGGCAATTGGGATGATCACTTGCCACTTATAGAATTTGCTTACAATAATAGCTTTCATGCTAGCATTCGAATGGCCCCATTTGAGGCATTGTACGGAAGGAGGTGTAGGTCTCCGATCGGATGGTTTGAAGTGGGTGAAGCAGAATTAATAGGACCGGATCTTGTGCACCAGGCCGTGGAGAAAGTTAAAGTCATTCAGGAAAGGATGAAAACTGCTCAGAGTCGCCAGAAATCCTATGCGGACGTTCGTCGAAGAGAATTGGAGTTTCAAGTCAATGATTGGGTGTTCTTGAGGGTATCTCCTATGAAGGGAGTCATGCGATTCGGGAAGAAAGGTAAGTTAAATCCTAGGTACGTCGGGCCGTACCGGATCGTTCAAAGGGTAGGGCAGGTGGCCTATAGGTTGGAATTGCCTCCCGAAATGTCATTAGTGCATCCGGTGTTCCATGTGTCCATGTTGAAGAAAGTGGTTGGAGATCCATCCACCATCGTGCCAGTCGAGGCTATCGAGGTTAATGAAGAACTGTCATATGAAGAAGTTCCGGTTGCCATTCTTGATAGACAAGTCCGTAAGTTGAGAAATAAGGAAGTTGCCTCAGTTAAGGTGTTGTGGTAAAGTCAACAAGTTGAGGAAGCTACATGGGAAGCGGAGAAAGAAATGAAAGAGAAATATCCCCATCTATTTGATCAAGTCTAGAAGAAATTATGTGTCTATTTCTAAAACAACTACCATTGTGTCCAAGTTGATTCCTTCCTAAATGCTAGTGAAGTCCCTCTAGATGTGCAAGACTTATAGGTGTAGGGATTGTTTCAAGTCATGTGAACATTTCTTTGGTAAATGAGCATTGCTAATACAATGTTTGGTTCATGTATTTTCTTTTCCGCATAACTAAACATGTATAAGTTATGAGGGAATCTATGTATTATTTATGCAAGGTAGAAGGTGGAATAACTTATACATAATTAGTAATACTTGTATTAAAACACAAAATGACAAGAATACCCTTTATTCAAACTTGTAATTTTTTGTTTAAAAAAATATATTTAAACTATACTAACAATTTTAATAAAAATAAAGTAAGCTAATAATAAATAACACTCATATTACATTTATATTACTAATCCTTATATAACTACCGCATAACTAATCCCCGCATAATTAATCCATGCATAACTAATCCCAACATAACTCAACCTTGCATAACTTATCCCTGCATAACTAATACCTGCATTACTTATTCCTGCATAACTAATACATACATAACTAATACCTGCATAACTAATACATGTATAACTAATACCTGCATAACTCTAACCGGTAACCAAACGACCCCTATGTGTTCAGTCATATAATATTCGATTATTTCAATGTGACATGTACTCACATGTTTAAGTTATACCTTTCCCCATCGTTCATGATTACTAGTCTGTTTGAGTTTGGATAACACTCAAAGCTCACGTACGAAATAGTATGCAGTCTTGAAAAAAAACGAATTTTTGAAAGTTATTGTATTTGAATATGCATTTTATTTTTCTTAAAAGAAGTTAAAGTTGTGTTAGTAAAAAAAAAAAAATTCACGCAAAAATTAACCCAAACCAATATTTGGAATTTTCTTCAAATATTTTTCAAAAACTGATCAAGTTTCGTAAACAAACAATATTTTTTATTTACTTTAAAACAAATTAGTCAAAATCTATGTCCAAACATGAACTTAATCTTATCTTCACAGATTTCCAAGTTCCTATATATTCTACATGCTTGCTCCAGCCGTGAATAAGTGTTTGTTTATCAACTGACTCATTATTCTAGTTCCAAACTTGAAATATGAAATTGAAAAATATATTTTAGGAGTTTCTTAGATTTTTATTCACAAAATTTCGATTGTGTTTTCATGCTCAAACGTAACAACTTTCAAATTTTCTTTTTCAACTTAACTTCAAATGGGGGAATCAAGCACCCCTTTTAGATGTAGATTTTGGCTATATTTTTCAAACAAAAAAAAAAAAGTTGAAAACATTGTTTGTTCATGGAATTTGATTAGTTTTTGAAAAAGAAAATTTCAAGTTCCCAAAAGTTTGTTTAGAACAATTTTTGGGTAAAACTTTTTCTTCAACTCACAAAACTTTAATTTTTTCCAAATAAAATACATGCCCAAACACAACTTCTAAAATTATTTTTTCAAGTTTCAGCCAAATCTATGTCCAAGCGCTAGCTTGGACATAGATTTCACTTTATAGTAGTGAAATCTATAAATTCATAGTAGTCCAGTTGGTTAGCTGGCTAAACTTTTACTTTATCGGTGAGGATTTGATTCCCCATCTTGAAATCCCCTCCCCGGTGTTCCCTTCCCCTATCCCCTATATATAATTAAAATAATTGAATAAAAATTAACTTTAAATGTTTTTTTTTTTAAAAATCCAACTAATTCATGTCTAGACGCTATAAATAAATATAACATATATTCTCTCCAACAATTTAAACTCTTAGATGAAATTGTTACGCAAATCATAATAAATTAAATAAAAGAAGTATGCTTCCACCTTTCTTTTCCTCTGTTATTGGGATATCAGAACATGAATTGTTACCTTGAGAGGGGTTTCTGGTGTAAGTGTAATGATCTTGAGAGCTTTTTCTTCTTCTCTCATTATGTCCTGCTAGTCTCCTCCTGCAACTCCTTTTTGACTCATCAAACTCACTCACTAAATGAAACCTTCATTTATAATTAATTCCCAAAAAAAAAAATTCATCAGCAACAGCAGCAGAAAATGTTACTTCCTGATCTACTATATGGGCTAAGACATATACAGAGATTAAGAGATGTTGGTGCAACTGCTATATATGATAAACAGCAATACCGCAATATTCTATCAACATGAGTACCGGATAGTTGTACCTCAGAGAAATGTGAATAAAATGAAGAAGTTTGAGAAAATTCTTCTAAGTAACCCATTTTAAAAGTCAAACAAGGAAAAAAAAAAAACCAAAAAAAAACCCGCCAAAAAAAAGGAAAGAAGCTTTTACTCTTAATCTCAGATTTAAGTATCATTGTATTTTAAATTGACACATTTTCCAAGTTACTAATATCGCTTTTATATTTGTGAGTTTAATTACTGACAACGTAAAAAAAATTGATACATTATCAGGTACCTAAGTGATAACTACTCACATATAATTTATCCATAAAAGATAGGACTAGTAACATAGAAAACATTGTTTGTTGCTTGTTATAACAATTTAAATACATTGATAAACTTTTTATGCCATGAGTATATATTAATTAATAAAAACAAATAATACATAAGTAACTTAATAATAACAAGTTAATTAAAACATTTGATAATTTATATTGATGGTATGTTTTCGTTATTAATGTATACTTCAAACTTAAAATCATGAAATAATGCAGACCTGCTACACTGTTGACAGAAGCGTTGTTCAAGGCCAAGAACCACAACTTAGGAGCCTTAGCATGCATTGCACACACTTTATGTCGTCTGTGATAAACCTTGGCATTCACCAGTGCCACCTGACACCTCGGCGCCACCGCCACCGCCGCCCCATCACCACCAGGGAAATGTTGTTTCCCTCTCTTGTTCATAACAAAGCCGACCACCTCTCCACCACCCTGAGGCGGCTCATAATTTTCAGTACAATGCCTTTTCCCCAAGTTAAGGTTCAAACACATCAAATTATGGTCCCTTTCTCGTTGGATAAAGTATTCGCTACCGCGTACAATACTTGTATTCACTCGTCTTGTTATTAATTCGGAACTGTTGGGCTGACACGTGTAGTCAAACGTCTGCCCAATGGTAATTGGATCTTGGTTAAATGTGTTGTTATAATTCTACTGAATCAACTGGGACTTGGATGAATTAGTACTAGTAGAAGTACTACCAAGTTGCCAAAAGTCCCATGCATGAGTAGAATTACTATTTTGTCCCCCATTTCCACCATTGTTGCTGCTGCAGCTTTCAATACTGTTGCTGAAAAAGTTCCAACCCCCATTTTCCATTGCTTATTTTGTGTATTTTTTTTTTTCTGGAAGTAGATTAAAGGTACAGTACTATGGTCTGGGAAAGGCTAAGTAGTACTTTTCTGAATTAATGTAATGGATTGGATAGTTTGTGGAGTGTGGTAAGGGACTCCTTATATTTACTGCTGAATTAAAAATTTAATGCAGTAGCACTTTATTCGTTCCATTTTAGATGACAATTTTTCTCTACATTTTATAATTAAAAACTACACTTTAGATATATAATTTTTTGTTTTATCTTTGACAACATATTCTCTTAGTGACAGAATTCTTGAGACTATTAAGTTCTAGGGACAGTCTCCTTATATATGCTAAGAGTTTTGTACAAATAAAAATTGTTTACAAGAATATATATATATATATATATATAAAAAGAGAGAAGATTTCCTGCAAGAATTGTTAGAAAAAGTGCGAGAAAGGATATAAATTGGTCATGTTTTTATTTTTATATCTAAATATTATATTCTTTAATTAAAATATAAGAATAATTTATATCCCATCAATGAACAGAGGAGCAATTTGTAGGTGTGTACATGAGGGGAGAAAGTTGGGGTCCGGGTCATACTGGGTGATCGTAATAGCGACAGAAGTCTACTATCAAGCATGGTGAGGCGGGAGGTGTACACCCGCCACTCTGTGGGAAGGGAATAGAGCGATAAGAACGGTGTAGCCAATGACCGTCTCGTGGTCAATGTTGTTGGTCTGTAGTGCCTCTGTCCGTGCTGGTCTTTGTAATGAGCAATCGTTCGGCGATAGATGTAGGATACTGTCCGATCTCTGGCTTCCTGGTAGTCATTTGAGTTTGTCTAGTCCCTTCACTTGTCCGCCCATTTGATTGAACGAAGCAATGTCGCTTCTGTTTTTATCATTGCGGCCGCTGCTCTGGGGGTTGTGCATTTGAATCGCAATGGCGGGTTTGATCTTTGGGTGATTGGGTATAGTGAAATTTTCATCGACCGAAGGAATTTCCTCACCCTGCACCAACTTCTAACCTTTCATTTTTTATTGTGCGGTAAGCCGGGGTTGCGTGTGCGTTAGTCACTCTGGAGTAATATTGAGCCGAGCGCCGGCGAGTAAGAAGATGCCTGGCCATTAATCGAGTTCATCTGGGTATGCGGAAAAGAAAGAAGAAACTTTTGACAATGGGAGTGTTATTCGAGAAATCAATGATGAAATATGATCGGGAAGAATAGGGAAAATGGCGATTTGGACAGAAGAAAAGGTTTTTGGCTCTTCGAGGAAATTATTCTCTTAAGAAGAACATTGAAATCATGTATATAGTAAACAAAATTTACACATCTTCTCCAGGTATTTTGTGGGTGTGATTAGTGACGGATTTCTGGCTCGCACGAGGGACCCAAACTGATTGCCATTCAATACTTGTACTCGTGCACTTGGATATGCGATTCAGTGTTTGTCATGAAAGATCGGTGCGCGCATTACGAACGACTGCGGCGGGAGACGCTTATGTGTCCACTCGCCATCTCAACCAGTGTGCGAATTGCGAAACTCTTTTAAAGGGCCCCTCCAGAGTCACTTTGCCGGGCTTCAGTAGTTTTCGCGCTTGCCTCCAGCTCGAGGTCGTACCTCGACTGCTACGACCTCTGCGGAGCGTATACCGGAGGGACTAACTGGTTTATATGACTAGATTATCGGTCCGATTTTCGACCTGAGTGTGGGATCAACCCCATCACGACCACTTTGTAGTAGATGGTCAATGCTTTCGCTTTGTTGTGTGAGGCTGACTTAGTTGTCAGGCTGTGGTCCGTGTAATACAGACGGATGGGGGATTGTTTTGTTTGTGTGGATACGTCTCCAAACAAAAAGGAGGGGCCCTGCTGTGGTGGCTCTGGCTTAGGTGGGTGTTCGGGTGGTGAGATGAAACAAGCCTGATGCTATAGAGGATACCAAGGGAAGAACCTCGCAAGGGGGGCTTTCTTCTTTCTACACAACTCTGAATACTCAAAATAAAAAGATATACTCCATAAGTGGAGTCCAAAACAAAGATCGAGTGTAAGATCTGAAGAGCTTCCGGTTCAAGGAGAAGCAGGTCAAGTCAACCTTTAAATATGATTTAAAATCACTGGTTATATGTTTCCATAATTGATTATTTCAATGTCTCAAGTTGGTCTGCTTGGTCGGTCCATCTTCAATTGTGTTGTTCAGTTGGTTGATTAATTTATGATTATCTTTGGAGTGTATTTTCCGGCTTTTGGATTATTTCGATTGATTTTGCTTGAAGAGATTATTCGATGGGTTGGCATTTTCATGTGCAAAACAAATAATTAGCGTATACTCTAAGCGTGTGGAACATCAGATATCGTCTTTTTAATACTGGGGGGTCTAAATCAATAAGTTGTACATATTCAATGAATTTCTTAAGATAAATACATGGTTTGAACAAAAGTTACTTGAGTTCGCCGACCGTCGTGCACACTACTGCCCCGGTCCACATCTGTAGATTTGGTTGAAACCTGAAAAAGAATTTTTGAAGTTGTGTTGAAAAATAACTTTTGGAAGTTGAAGTTGTGTTTGGCATCATCGTTGGATTTTTATGTATGAAAAAAATTAAGTTTTGTAGCCAGGTGGAGTGGGAGTAAAATCTCTTGGCCAAACAACTGGCTCGGCTAAACTAACTTGTGATGATATAAAAAAATTCAATTCTATTTTCAAACAAATTGCTCATATTCTATCGGAACAAACAGCGTTTCCGATTTTGGCATTTTTTTTTTTGTTTTTTTGAAAGAATAAATAATTAGCCAAATAGTATTTTGACACGGCGGAGCTACTATGTGATATTATGCCAATCTCATGCCGTGCAACTTATTTATCCTTCTATTGTGCGAGTCCAGTATCACTCGCTTAGTGTTCTGGCTTCGAGCTTACGTATCGTCTGCTCTTCTTAAAAAGCTTCTAACCCTAGTCCGCAGAAGTAGTAATTCTAGTAGAATATACAGTTATCATGCTATCTCTCCACAACAGTCCACTCGTCTCCAGCTTATCCCCATCCCTACCCCACCTCAATAATCTTTTTCCGTGTCCACTTTAATTTGACAATTTTCTTTATTGATTGCCAGATATCTCTTGCTTTCGGCATTAATCCATATGGTGGACGTAGGGTTTTCATCAAATAGTTTCTAAAAGTTAAAAATAAAAAAAAAGTATTGAAAAAGATTCAGAAAATTGGTTAACATTTAACATATATATGTATATTAACAGTGATCACTTGATAACATAGCTGTAATCTTATAGACGAAGGGGCATTCAGCATCGAACCCTTCCATGTCCCTAGCTTCGTCCCTAACATTGATAGATGATTATAGGTTCAATTGAGTTCAGTATTTTGAAACCACACAAACAATCTATTAAATTAATTAATACATATATATAATATATATATATATATATATATATATATATATATATATATATATATA